>NC_039243.1:33924018-34116518 GCF_003368295.1 Carassius auratus
TGAAACGTGTTTAAAAGGAGTAATTAAAATAAGAAATCACGCATGTCTTGCAATGAGCTGTGTGTTTACACACACACACACACACACACACACACAGGCACGGGTGCACACACACACAAACACACACACGCACATACACACACATACACACACACACACGCAAACACACACACACACACGTTTGTTTTTGTGTAAAGTGTGTTCATCCCATAGGTGTAATGGTTTTTATTCTGTACAAACTGTATATTCTATGGCCCTTCACTAACCCTACACCTAACCCTAACCCTGGTTACTTTTCTGCCAAGCTGTTTATTACTGTTAATGTGCTGATCTGATAAGGAGAGAAGAGCTTCGCTGCTTTTGTTTCAAAGCTGCTTGAGTAAAGCATTCACAGTACATTGCATCAGCTGAAAAGATGGTTGGGCTCGGGGGCATCTGTGGGAAATGTGGTCATGGGCTTTCACTGGATTATAGGAGTTGTTAAACTGGCTAAAGCGATAGCTGCCACTTCACTCGTGGTTTGGAGGCTCTTGTCATGGTTCTGGAACTTAGAATTGGCAAACAGGTGGCCACATTTAACAACTGCGCTATAAGAAAAAAATCCCGCCTCTTTGTTCCAAAAAAGCCTTTGTTCCACTTCTTCAAAGTAACACATAAATAAAATATTTGGTCAGTTTGACCCTGGATCGAAGAGTTCATACTTAGCATAAGGCCTTTTGTGTAATTTCACTAATGAATGCTTTAACATAATGAAGAAACAATTTGAGTGCATCGTTAATAAATTCTCTTAATTTAATTAATGTTAGATTTATTGGTATTTACAGATATTCCATAATGTCCGGAAAGTATCAAACTATGAAATATAAAAAATAGAGACACTTTTTTAAATAAGTAAGTAGTCCGAAGGTTCCCTTATCTAAACAGGAGTAAAAGCTGGCAAGGTTTCAGGCACCGAACAGTTGTAGTTGTGGGAATTGTCGTTCTCGTCCATGTACTAATATGTAAACAACAGCAAAAGACACTTTTTTGTCATTTGGGTTACCATCGGATGCTTGAACTGTTAAGGTAAGTTTGGTATCCTCTTCATTTCAGGGTTAACGTTAGAAAAAACTGCCAAAGATTATTTGAAAACAATTATTTCTTAGTGAGACTGCTATTATTTTTATTCACACAGTTTATTTATAATAATAATAATGTATTGCTATATCATCATCCTCATCATCACTAACAGCACTAATAATAATTATTACTATTATTGTCATTGTTATTATTATACATAATTATGAATTAATAAAAATGCAATATTAATACATTACATAATAGCAACAATTTATATTATTTTCATATTATATGCAAAATTATGGCGGTGAAAATGTAAAATTTAAAAAACCTTTTTTTTAATTACAATTTTTTTTTTTTAATAAACATGTTTTAATCATGATTATGGCTACACAGTTCTCACCTGTAATTAGGTTAATAATGAAGACTTCATTTTCATTGCCGCAGAAAATGCTGTACTTGATCTTGTGTCACAGCCTTAAGTATACATTTTGCATATATACACTACTGTTAAAAAATCATCATATTATTCTGATTTCTGAAGATCATGTGACACTCAAGACTGGAGGAATGATGCTGAAAATACAGCTGCACATCACAGAAATAAACTACACTTTAACAGAGATTCACACAGAAAACAGCTGTTTTAAATGTTAATTTATTAATTTATTAAAATGTCAATTATTACTATTTTAATACAGTTTATGTATAGATTAAAAGTGCAGGCTTGGTGAGCTTTCAAAAACCTAAAATACTGCACATAGCACATTATGTAACAAATGAAAATTTGGACACTAAAATTCAAATATATCAAGCTGGGATTAAAAATGATTCAACAAACCTGTTGTAGTGAAATTATTTCTAAATGCAAATGTATATATGTGGTACATTAGAAGGACAAATGCGATAATTTACCTTCTGAATTACAGACTTTCTGACCAAAAGACCTCAGTATGTTCGGTCAGGCCACACCCACTCCATCACCATCACACTTAACACCGGTGTACCACAGGGCTCTGTGCTGAGCCCATTCCTTTACTCCCTTTACACCCACGACTGCACGCCTGTGCATGGATACAACTCCATCATTAAGTTTGCAGATGACACCTCGATGATTGCCCTCAGCTGTCTGCACCCTGACACCCCCCCCCCACACACACACACACACACCACACACACAGACTCCTCACCCCTCTTCATCACTACATCTGACTGATTTATTTATTTATTTACAACAAGAAAAAAACTGTAAACTTGTTATTACTTGCACTACTGTCTGTTCATCCGGGAACACTGAATAATCCATTTGCACACTGAAATATTTTCTATGCACTTTACTGTCCATTGCAAGTTCTCTGTGATTATGATGTGCAAATCAGGCTGAGAAAATTCTAGAGCGCCGTCGTTCTCATCCAGGACAGAGCACAGGACCGTGGCAGTGCTGGAGAGAGACAGAGTCCCACTGTCCTCTGCCTGAACTGTAAAGCAGCCAAAAACACATGCAGAGAGGAGCATGTTGTGTTAAGGTTTCTTAATGAGCATGCAATTACAGCCTTTTAAAAGCACTGCCAATATGTCCCGAAACAAAGAAAAACAAATCTGCTTGACAGGCTTATTAAAGTCAACTAAAACTAAACATTTTCTTTTCCTGAAATTAAAATAAACATTACCCCCCCCCCCTTCAGATAGTTACCTTGGCAACATTTCCAATTTTCATGTAGTTTAACCTAACTAAATTATCTAAAACAAAAAAGACAATACTCAGACTATATAGACAACAGTTGAAAAAAAATGAAAACGGTAAATAGAAAAAAATTGTGTTCATGTTTCACAATCATCATTCAAACACTGCTTCATCCTCAATCATCTTATCCTTCAGGTTTCTGTTATTGTATTTGATGATCGTGGGTAAGCAAACAATGACTTGTAAAACATCTGAAAGTATTTACCATGCACATAGTCCTATTCCAACCAATTACAATTCTACAAACAAAATAAACTGAGCAAAAATGCATTGCTTAATGTATCATTTGAGCATGAAAAGAAAACAAATAATAAACAGAGCAAACATTCAAAACATGCATGCATAAGGAAGTAAATAGTGGTCTGTGAATGATGTGGCTGCTGATTTCCTGGAGAGATGTAAATCTGGACTGGATCTCTCAGTCTAGCCGAGTGGAGTTGCTGATCTGACCAGTGTGGGAGTTTATTGAAAAGAGCTTATATGAAGGACCGGGTAACAAGCTCTAGCTAACAGCCGAATTTACCTCTGTGGGAGATACACACACACACACACACACACACACTGACTGGTCATTAGATTTGAATATTTGTTTGTCTACAACAGGATGCCCCAACATTTTCTGATTATGATCACATGGCATCCTGACAGAGAGTTTGTACGACTTTGCTGTATTAAAGTCATTGTTTTAGTAATTGCCTTTTTAATGTGTGCATTCCTTCACTTTTGTGTTGCGGCCGCCAACAAATACAGGAGTGATGAGTGTTTGACAGCTGAATGAGGTCTGTTTACTGTCTTGTCTGGCAAAGTGCTTTTTCTGAACTCCTTATCTGATCTCTGAATTGAAAACAGTGCTACATTTAACAGTTCTGCAAAGAAAATACAAAGAATAAGTTGGCCAGCAAAAAGAGCTGGCTGGGTTTTGATAGTCTGCTTTAGACATTCTACTAAATGTAAGTAACTTTTTTAACTCATTTATTTGCAACTACATGTCAAATATTTCATTAATGTGAAACTACATGTCAACAAACTCTCATTATTTTTGCAAATAAATATCAACTCATTATTTTTGCCACTAAATGCCAACTAACTTTCATTATTATTGCAACCATATTTCAACTAACAGTCAGTATAGTATTAGTTGACTGTTGGTTTAATATCTGATAACACAAGTAACTTAGTTGGAATGTAGTTGCAAATTAATGAAAGTTAGTTGACATGTAGTTGGAAATTAATGAAATTAATGTTAGTTAATTGACATGTAGTTTAAAATTGAGTTAGTTGACATGTAACTGAAAATTAATGAGAGTTAGTTGACATGTAATTGCAAATTAATGAGAATTAGTTAACATGTAGTTGTAAATTAATGAGAGTTAATTGACATGTAGTTGTAAATTTATGAGAGTTAGTTGACATGTCATTGCAAATTAATGAGTTAGTTGATATTTAGTTGCAAATCACTGAGAGTTAGCTGACGTTTAGTTGCAAATTACTTTGTGTTAATTGACATGTAGTTGCAAATCAATGAGTTAGTTGACATGTAGTTGTGAATTAATGAAAAGTTAGTTGACGTAGTTGTAAATTAATGGAAGTAAGTCGACCTGTAGTTGCAAATTAAAGAGAGAGAGTCAGCATGTAATTGCAAATGAATGAGTTAGTTGACATGTGGTTGTAAAGTTACTTATAGTTTGTATAATATCCAAATGTAATAAATGTATTCACCAGTTTACACATCTCACTCAGAATTATTTTAAAAATAATTTTATTGAGTATGAATTCATAAATACCATCATGATTTTGTGGACACACCAGAGGCTATTTAGAACCCAAATTAACCTCGCCTTTGCAAATTATCTGAAAAAGTTTAAATGTTCTGTATTTGATTTTACAAAAGTTGTTCCAACTATTAGTAAGCAGTGAAGCACTTTAACATTTTCATTTTAGGCTTACACCACACTAATACATATTAAGATTTCTTTTTTCAAGAATTTGATTCTTTTAATGAGACTTTTTTCTTATGATGTCCATTGTATCACCTTTGTGCTGACAAAGAATATCAACATGAATTTGAATTTAAAAGCTAAAAATATGCTGTAATCAAGTCAGTATGATTTTTAATTGTAGCGTATTTTTAATTAAATAGAACAAAAAAGAGTGTCATATCACTGATGCACATACACAGTCAAACAGCAGCCGATACGCTGGAAACATCATATATCATCATATGAGTCACACTGCATTAATACAACAGTAAGAGATAGTTGAATCAATTAACAACAGTATCAGTCTTCATCTGATGAACATTTGGCACAGTGGTTTCATGGAGCTTCGTGAGGTTTTAACGTAATACAAGATAAAATCAAAGAAAAACCATAGACCACACTGCTGAAAAGAGTGAATTCTGGGAGAAAAAATAACCGGCCTTTATTAGCACAGATGGCTTGAGTTAGTGAATCATCAAACACTATTTCAAATATCCTGCAAGAGGCCTGACAGCAGCTTTAGGATAACGTCAGAAAGACACAGATACTGCAGCTGGTGTGTTTTAAAAGGGCCTGCTAGGTTTGTGAAAATTTGGAATGGGTACAAGACGCACAGAATAACATACGGCGTGCGAAAAAGAACCCAAAGACCTGTTGATTTATGTTAGCAGTCAAGTCCAACGAAACGTAATGTATTCAGGTGAATGTATGCTTTTAAGAACAGTCTGCTAACTAAATAAAGGACCAAGGCCATCTGGACCTCCAGACTCAAATCATGAGGGACAAATTTGAAAGAAATCCACTTTAAGTCACTCACACTCACAGGTTTTGCACAGACTTGCTACTGTTAGAGAAATGTGTAACATGGAGCAGTAAAGGTCAATAATATACTATCGTGATAAACAACTATTTAAATCAAACTACTTGAATGGTTTATGTATACTGACATTCATGTAAATGGTTTTTCAAAAGCTACATGTTGATTAAGAGAATAAAACTTAATGCAGGCAATGCATGTGAGTCTGAAATTCAAGCATAAGGCAGACAATTATAATTAACCCATTTAAAAAAAAGGTACAGAGGACGCTTTATGTAACGCTGCATGATGGAAACTGTGAGTAACCACATCACCATCAATATTAAAGTGGCCTAGTCAATTATCTAAAAGTGTAGAAGAAACAGAAGACATCTCAGGGGGATATAAACACAAATGAGCCATGCATTAAAATCATTTGACCTCTTCTCGTTAGTTTACTCATTAGGTCTTTAGCAAACATATTGATCAAAGCAGCATCAGAATCAGAAACAGATGTTTATACTAAAACTTGCTTAAACTTTGAAGTCAACAGAACTCAACGCATCAATCTACTTTTTTTCTTTTTTTTTTCTTTTTTGATTTTTTATGATTTTTTTATTGACAAAGCAGTGTATTAAAGATAATCTGAATATATATATATATATATATATATATATATATATATATATTGTCACGGGAGGAGCACGAGATAGACACAGTGGGCGTGGCGTCAGGCCTCAGAGAGGCTTTTATTAACAAAATCAAATAAAACAAGGGGATAAAAGGTGGCCAAAGGGGAAGTGTGTCCAAAATAACAGGGAATCTGGTGTCCTCGTCGTGCTGCAGGGTTCGTGTGGGTTGGGCAGTGTTCATCAAGGAAGGGTCCAGGTAAGGGGCGGAGTCCGGTGGCCGCACGCGCTCCCCTCTTCGGTCCGGGGCGCGAGGGGCGGCGGCTTCCTCTAGCGGCCGCATCACTCTCGTTGGCCGCGGCGCTGGCAGGGGATGGACGGCCCGGCATCCTGGCCCGTCGGCCGTGTAAACGGGTGCGGTTCTCCTCCGGATCGCGGGTCCGGCAGCTCACGTCTCTTGTGGCGCGGGAGTCCCTCAACGCACCCTTCCTGGACCCACGAGGACACCAGCGTGCATGCACGGGGAAGAGACCGGTCTCCCGAGGAGAGGCGCGTTGGGCTTTTAAACAGCAGCGGTGATGAGGCTCCATTCCCTTCAGGTGTGCCCCATCACACGCCGCCAGCCCTGACTCGTCCAGCGCCCCTCCTCTCACACACCCACTCCAGTCGGGAGCCTGGTGAAGGGCGGCGATTTAGGACGGGGTGCCGGTGACAATCAGGGAGGAGGCAGCTGACTCGTCACATTCCCCCTCCCAAGCGACATCCCCGTCATCAGGGCGCCGCCCACACGGGAGTGCTACCATCCTCAACCAGGCTCCTTACGGTCGGAGTGGGCAGGGAATCCTCTCCGGGCGGTCCTCCCTCTCGCAGGGCACCGGAACAGGGACAGAGAAACCGGGTTTTAGTGACAGCCTCAACCAACCACAGGGTAAAATGACAATAAAAGAAGTCTCTTACCCCTTTTGTGGCTGGGAGGCTGTCCCCAGTTTTCCTCCGTCCCAGTCCGGGTTCTCACGAACGTTTGCAAGCGAGAGGGAGTGACGTCACCAGCTGATTCCCAACTGCGCTGTCTAGGCTCCGCCTTGCCCGCATTCTCCACCAGTGTCACGGGAGGAGCACAAGACAGACACAGTGGGCGTGGCGTCAGGCCTCGGAGAGGCGTTTATTAACAAAATCAAATAAAACAAGGGGATAAAAGGTGGCCAAAGGGGAAGTGTGTCCAAAATAACAGGGAATCTGGTGTCCTCGTCGTGCTGCAGGGTTCGTGTGGGTTGGGCAGTGTTCATCAAGGAAGGGTCCAGGTAAGGGGCGGAGTCCGGTGGCCGCACGCGCTCCCCTCTTCGGTCCGGGGCGCGAGGGGCGGCGGCTTCCTCTAGCGGCCGCATCACTCTCGTTGGCCGCGGCGCTGGCAGGGGATGGACGGCCCGGCATCCTGGCCCGTCGGCCGTGTAAACGGGTGCGGTTCTCCTCCGGATCGCGGGTCCGGCAGCTCACGTCTCTTGTGGCGCGGGAGTCCCTCAACGCACCCTTCCTGGACCCACGAGGACACCAGCGTGCATGCACGGGGAAGAGACCGGTCTCCCGAGGAGAGGCGCGTTGGGCTTTTAAACAGCAGCGGTGATGAGGCTCCATTCCCTTCAGGTGTGCCCCATCACACGCCGCCAGCCCTGACTCGTCCAGCGCCCCTCCTCTCACACACCCACTCCAGTCGGGAGCCTGGTGAAGGGCGGCGATTTAGGACGGGGTGCCGGTGACAATCAGGGAGGAGGCAGCTGACTCGTCACAATATATATATATATATATATATATATATTATATATTTTCTTTGTAGAGGATGCTAGTGCTAAGTTATTAAAAACATGAACTGACATGTAAAGGCAAAAACAATGATTTATTTTTCAATTCCCTGATCAGTTTTTGGGTTTCAGACTGTTTTTAAGCAAACTTTGTAGCAAAAATGATTCTCAACTAACACAATGATCTGATATACTAATTCACTTTATGGAATATGTGCGTTAAATGTTCAGAAGCTGGTATTCCAATTCTATAATGCATCTATACATTGCATCTAATTTGCATATTAGTGTGTTCCTGCTGCAAATCATAATGAAAAAAGAAGTGTAATAATGGAAAATTTTCATAAGAATATCCTATATTTCATTAGAATTTTTATAGATTATTATGATATATTTAATTAAATTTTTAATTTAATTTTAATTTAATATATTATTATATTATGTTATATTATTTCATCATCAAAGACATATTCCAACAAACATGTATTTAGCATCATAGTATTTAGTATACTATGACATATTTGCTTTTTAGACATCACAGTTTTCTTAAATTAAACTCAGGAGATACTGTATGTGTGTCATGGTTGTAGTTGTAGAAATGAAATTATTTGCATCTTGTCAATGTGAACCTCTTCAACGAGCCAATGAGAAAATAATTTCTAATCCTGTGGCTCCTCTTAGTGGACAACTTTAGTATTACACCCCTCGCCCAAGTATTGCAACTTTATTTATTTTGTTTTTTAATTTTATTTAACAGAGAAAAATATTCAACAGCAGCCTATAGTAAAATGTATATCAAAACATGTAAACTATGTGTGCGAACGATATGATTCATTAATCAAAAACAGGATATCCGTGAAAAATCCGTGACTTTTTACAGGAACAATAAAATTATTATTATTACTTTCATTGGAATTCCATATAGAAAAACCTTATGTATAAACAAATACAAAATAAATGTACAAACAGACTTATTTTCCACTGAACAAAAATTACAGGAATAATCAATATCCAAATTAAATCGCACTTTTAGATGGATATATACTAGCCTATGTAAAATAATAGATGTAACATATTTTACAATATTAATTAAACAGTGTATTTCATAAACGCGCCACGCTTTGATATATTATAGAATTCTACTAAAAGAATAAACGTCGTTCTGACGTAGCGCACTACCGGAAGACGCATTGTCGCGCCCGGAAGTCTGGTGTTGTTCTCATCCGGTTCAAGTTGTGATTGTGTGGCGTGTGGTGAAGGTTTTGTGTATAATTCTGATCGCCGTGTTGCTGTTTCAAGCATGTCTGAGGTAAATGTGAGCTTTTGTTTCAACGCCGAGTGTCTCTGATCGATAGTCTGACCGGATAGTTCCGTGTTTGAGCATGAATACAGCGGATCTGGAGCTGTATTCACAGTTTGTAGTTTCTGGCTGACTGATAGATGTTTGTGTTCCTACAGGACGTACAGAAGCACTCGGTGCACACACTCGTGTTCCGCTCTTTGAAGAGGACTCATGATATGTTTGTGTCGGATCACGCTAAAGCAGTAGCGCTGGACGATCAGAGGTGAGAGGGTTGCCAGGTTTCACAACAAAACCCGCTTTTTTGCGTCTCGGTGGATTCCGCCGGTGTAAAGCGCGTTCAAGGGGATAAAAAACACGTTTTTGGGCGGGGTACCCCTGATAAAATTACCATTTTAGGGGTTAAATCACGTTATTAGTGACGATTCAACCAGAGGCAACAGTAAAGTCAGGGTTAAGTAGCGAATGTCCGAGGGGAAACCGCGGATATGGCAACACAAGCTGTAGTCGAAGACTGGACGTCTGTTTTTTTGTGTTGAAGTTTGTGATTTACTTTACAGATAGTTTACAAACGGTTATCCGTTACAGATCACGTGACAAAAACTGTAGTTGGTAATGTAATCCCCTACATCACACTTTTTAGATAATATAATCTGACTACTTTTGATCTAACTTGTTTTAAAGAGGATGATCTTGTACCACATTGATATATAAAATAACTTTTCAATTCATTGTTGTTAATAATATGAAATGCATTAAACACTGCATTATTTGGGGTTTGTGAAGAAGCTGCAGGGGGTTTGAGCGTTTAATGAAAGCTAATAATTATATAATAAAAATAAAGCATTTCAAAGTCAATCAAAATATTTATTTGTTTGCTGCATATCATGTGACAATAACCTGCAAACATACAAATCTGGTACTTTATCATCAAAATATTTATTTTCCGAGTAAATGCATTAGGTGAAAGAGAATCAGATGACAGAATTTTTGCATTTTTAATGTTTAAACACATGGTTAAATATCTAACTGAGTGAGCAGTTGATGCAAGGTGGAAAGGAAAGTTTAAAAAAATATGAATAATTTATTGCTATTGTGCAAATAATATGTAAACCACAAAAAATCCACAAAAGTAACTGTAGTCTGATTAAGGGTATTTTAAAATGCAATCTTAATTTCAAGTACTTAATTGTAGGAATCTGACTGATGTACATGTAATCTTAGAGATGTGAATGTATTATTGTGATCATATTGGTCAGTGTATCGAGTTTCATAACACACTTCAGCCTTTAAATCAAGAAAAGGGTTGGGTTTAAATGAAAAGTCAAACCACTGATTGTGTCATCACTTCTGTGTGTTCAGCTACAAGATGAAGATGGCAGTGAAGATGCGAGCGGAGTATAAGCCCGTGCTGCACATGCCTGTGCTGAAGGAGGGTCGAGAGCGAGGGTCTGACCCCTACGGCCCGCTGGGATACACGCTGCCCGGTGCGTCTGTCTGTCTGATGCTTTACAGATGCCTTGACTTCTAGCTTTGCTGTAAATGTTGTTCTTCATTTATTCAGATGCTAGTCCAGATTACATGGTGACCGGGACTCATCCGTATCCATCTGCTCCGGGTAAGAGAGTGGAAGCCTGAGAGTCAGTTACACACAATGTGTTTTCTTCTTCAGAGGGATAATGCAGTCTTGTTGTCCTTCTTCTCAGGAGTGGCCCTCACTGCAGACACACAGATGCAGAAGATGCCCAGTGAAGCAGCGGTTCACTCCATGGCTCTGGCTCTTCCTCCGGCTCAAGCCAGGTCATGCATCATGCATTTACGACTGTGTTTTTAATATCCTGATGGAAATAAGACGACGCTTCAGGATCGCTGTGCTTGTTTGCATGGCACAAGCGCTTGTTATAAGTGACTCGAATGCAGAGGAGAGCTTGTGTGCATTTGTGTGACGGAAACACTTGCTTGTTTTGAGATTGGATCGTTCTGAGACCAGTGTGAATCAGGTTTTGAGATTGTTTTCTTCTCTGTAGGCAGGAAGCCAGTCGAACTGCAGCCAGTGTGGCAGAAATCCACCGACACGCCGGAGCCGGGGAGAGATCCCATCCACCGCAGCACGCACTGGTGAGCTCCTTCTGTCCGTGTTTCCTGTTAGCGTCTTTCCCAGATTTTAATGAATGAATGCACTAGTGATCTTTTCTACTTCAGTGTTCAGATGCTTGCACTATTTCTCAGAGATGAACTACATCCGTTTTTCTCTGTTTTGCAGTCGCTCCTGGAGGGAGGCACAAAGAGTTCTGCACTGGTGCCTAGAAAGGCTCCCACCATGCCCAAACCTCAGTGGCACCCCCCATGGAAACTGTACCGAGTGAGTGTTTCTCCAGCGTCTTTATATTCATCCCGAGTGCACGTGAGGTCTGTTTATAATGATGTTGTGTGTCTCAGGTCATCAGCGGTCACCTGGGTTGGGTCAGATCTATAGCAGTGGAGCCGGGGAACCAGTGGTTTGTGACTGGATCAGCAGACAGGACTATAAAGGTGAACTTTAATTGTAGGAATCTGACTGATGTACATGTAATCTTTGCACTAGAAAGGTGAGTCGCTAACTGCATGTGTTTCTGAATGCAGCGTGAAGAAAAGCACAACAAAAGACGAGCTTTGGGCTCTCTGCAGTTTTTCACTAAAATTAAAGCTTGATGTTTAACAAATGATATCAGTGCAAGCATAAATCTTATTATAATTTATATTAATATTTTAATGCTGTCAAATGATTAATCGCATCCGAAATACAAGCTTTTGTATATATAATGTGTGTGTACTGTGTATATTTATCATGCATGTATATAGTTAAGAAAAATATTTTGTTTATATAAAAAAAAATATACATTATAAATTGATATATAGTGTAAATATAAAAAAATATATAAATGTTTGTGTATTTGTAGTACATATTATGTAAACAAACTTTTATTTTGGATGTGATAAATCACAATTAATTGTTTGACAGAACTAAATTTGATATCAATCAATTGAAATATTATTTAATATAATTGTATTTGTGACCCTGGAGCACACAAGCAGTCTTAAGTCTCAGTGGTACATTTTTAGCAATAGCCAAAAATACATTGTATGGGTCAAAATTAAAAAAAATTATTTTATGGCAAAAATCATTAGGATATTAAGTAAAGATCATGTTCCTTGAAGATATTTAGTGAATATCCTACTGTAAATATATCAAAACTTAATGTTTGATTAGTAATATGCATTGCTATGATCTTCATTTGAACAACTTTAAAGATGATTTTCTCAATATTTAATTTTTTTTTTTTGTCACCCTAAGATTCCAGATTTTCAAATAGTTGTCTCACTCTAATATTGTTCCATCATAACAAACCACACATCAATAGGGAGATGACTTATACAACCTTCAGCCATCAATATTGTGCATCATCATGAATCTTGCGTCTGTGCTGTCAGATCTGGGATCTTGCGAGCGGGAAGCTGAAGCTGTCTCTGACGGGTCACATCAGCACCGTGAGAGGAGTCGCGGTCAGCACTCGCAGTCCTTACCTCTTCTCCTGCGGCGAGGACAAGCAGGTCAAGTGCTGGGATCTGGAGTACAACAAGGTACAGCCTTTAAACACACACACACACACACACACACACAAACCGTGTGCATTCAGCCCGAGCTCGACTTACAGAAGACTTCTGTACGGTCCACAGGTTATAAGACACTATCACGGCCATCTGAGCGCAGTGTATGACCTGGACCTCCATCCTACCATTGATGTGCTGGTGACCTGCAGCAGAGATGCCACCGCCAGAGTAAGACCTCACTCACATGTGTTAATGTGCTGATGAGTGATCATGAGCCTACTGTACTACCACTTACATCCGTGTGTGTGTGCGTTTGTGTGGTAGGTTTGGGACATCAGGTCCAAGGCGAATGTCCACACTCTTTCTGGACACACGAACACGGTGGCCACCGTCAAATGTCAAAGTGCCGAGCCTCAGGTGGTTACAGGTACGCATCCGTCTTATATTTCGCCTTCTGAACTAAGGTGTTTTTCTGTAATGCTCATGTTTGGTCTGTTTGTTTTCCTCCTTCAGGAAGTCATGACACCACCATCAGACTCTGGGATCTGGTCGCTGGGAAGACTAGAGCCACTCTGACCAATCACAAGAAGTCTGTCAGAGCGCTGGTGCTCCACCCCAGACAGTACGCGGCTTGCCTCACACTTTTTACTGCATTTATCCGAAGCGACTTACAGTGCATTCACGCTATACATTTCATATAACATTTTAAATTTTTTGTTGTTCACTGGGGATTGAACCCACAACGTTTTGAGCTACTAACACAGAGCTCTACCACTGAGCCGCATGATTTTGAGTTAACTAATGCAGTTAGCAGAATAAAAGCCGCTTAATTTAAGTATGTGGCTAGGTTTCCAAAAAGTTGTTGATAATTGTTTATTAAGAGGATAAACTCCTTGAGATAAATAATCTCGTTTACAAGGGGGTCCCAAGTTGGATAATTTTCCAGTAAGTTTTGGAAACCTTCCAGGATTTCTTGGAATAATCTATTTTATTTTTATTTTATATTTTTTGGAATGTTCCACTCCTTTGTAGTTTCAATTTGACATTGTAGTTTTTGGACTCTCTGAAAAGGTTATAGAAATCGGCAGATGTTTTCTGTGCACAGCTAGCAGACGCAATCTGCTAATTATATTCATTAACAATTATAATCCAATTTATTGATTAGTTGTTGCAGTATAAATCAGTTTTGTTTCAGTATTTAAATACGATTCTAGTATAGGCTTTTTCCATTTTCTATTATATTTTTAGGTTTTAGTTATGTCTTTATATTTATAAAGTCAAATTACTTCAGTTAGTTGCTATAGTATTATGTACAATGAACGTTACATTTTAAAACATGATAGTATGTCATTTCTTTTTATTGTTCCATTTCATGCATCTGGTTAAACTGAGAGGAAAAGCTGCTTTATTTGAGTAACTTTAGTAATTCAAATTCATGCATCTGGTTAAACAGAGCTTTTATTTTTTTGTTGTAAGATTTCCATGATGTATTCTTCTCAGCCAAAATTTCTCAAGTCAAAAGAAACGATGTAGCAAACGATGTTTCAAAGCGTTCATGTTTCTTGAACAGGTACACCTTTGCCTCTGGCTCTCCAGACAACATCAAGCAGTGGAAATGTCCCGATGGGAACTTCATCCAAAACCTTTCAGGACACAACGCCATTATCAACACGCTGGCGGTCAATTCAGACGGCGTTCTGGTGTCAGGAGGTGAAATGCTGCTTGATGTATTTGTCTCTTTCCTGATTTCTTCCCTTACGTCCAGCATCATGATGCATCTGTGCTTGTCCCCATCAGCTGATAACGGCACCATTCACATGTGGGACTGGAGGACTGGCTACAACTTCCAGAGGATCCACGCGGCGGTGCAGCCCGGCTCTCTGGACAGCGAGTCTGGGATCTTTGCGTGTGTGTTCGATCAGTCTGAGAGCCGCCTCATTACAGCAGAGGCCGACAAAACCATCAAGGTCTACAAAGAGGACGACACGGCTGTAAGTGCTAAACTCTTAATACTTATGATGCAATGAAATTTGTTTGGTTGTGAAATGTTTATGATGGAAAGTAATTGTCTTTAATGCACTACTGCATAAAATTTCCAAATTAATGTTTTATTTTTTATTTATTTTTTCAGACTGAGGAGTCCCATCCGGTTAATTGGAAACCTGAGATTCTGAAGAGGAAAAGATTTTAGTTTTTGTATTTGTATTTTTTTCTATTTCAAAGGTTTCATTTTGTTACGTTTTCGCCGTCTAAGACACATCCACAGTTTTAGACTTTGGGATCATATGACGCATTTAGCTTTGCTCTGTCTATTAAATAAAAAAGCAACACTGCAGTTGTCTTCATTTTCTTGTATATGAGGTTTCTTCCATGTCTCTAAACACCATCTGCAGGTCTACATGATCAGGACGACTTAAGATCTCCTACAGTGGGATTATAATCATGGCATTTGATGGAAATGTCCTTTACGTATAAATATTTGCAAATCAGAAAAAAAAGATGGCTGTTCATGCTTGCCAAGTTTAAATAAAATGAGCAATTGACACATTCATAACTTGACTTTTTTTTTTTTTTTTTGGACCACAAATCAATATGAATTAATTATGCTGTCTATACCATGGATTTTATGGTCTAGAAAATTGTATTTCCCGACTTAATTTGTAAAATAAAAAAATTAATTTCTAAACACATGCGTTCTATCATATTGAACTGATCATGTCATGATTTGGTGTAAATCATACGTTTATAATCAGGGAGTACAAGCAAGTTTACAACAGATCCTCTATTGTCCTCTTTCACGGAGTATAAGGTTTTATATACCATATTTTTTGGACTATAAGTCACATCAGTCCAAAAATACGTCATGACGAGGAAAACAATAAAAAATAAGTCGCACTGGAGTATAAGTCGCATTTATTTAGAACCAAGAGAAAACATTACCGTCTCCAGCCGCCAGAGGGCGCTCTATGTTTTCAGTGTAGACTACAGGAGCAGTGAGCAGCACTGAGCGCCCTCTGGCGGCTGGAGACGGTAATGTTTTATATTAGTTCATTTCTCTTGGTTCATGTCAAATTAATTTGGATAAATAAGTCGCACCTGACTGTAAGTCGCAGGACCATCTTAACTATGAAAAAAAGTGTGACTTATAGTCCAGAAAATACGGTAATCTGATTGGTTAAAAAATTTAATGTGTAGATTTAGTCATATTTGTAATATATTAGTTGCTTCTAACCGACTTTTCAAACATAATCACTTTTATTTGGTCCCCCAACAAATTCTTTGTATTGTCATGTTTTCAACTCATTTCCATTTTTGACCACTAACAATGCAACTATTTTATAAGAACAGTGTGTAAAGTGTTGAAAGATTTATTCGTTGTATAATCATAGGTGGAGGGTTGGGAAATAATGGGGACTTGGGACACAAAATTAGACAAAAATGTCCTTTCGCAATTAAGTTACATTTAAAATGCAAATGAACTGAAAAGATCACAGAGGGTGAATCAACTCCAGGCTATCGCGAATAAAGTCGAAATGAAGTGTAAATTGTGCCATTTAAATTTAGACCCGCTTGGTGCATTATATTTCTTTTTACTCGTTGTGCATTATAACCACACGATTCTGTTGAGCTAATGAATGCAACAGCCAATCAGATGTGTTCAGGTTAGTCATCGCTGAAACACCAATGTTTTTTTTATTTTCAGTTGATATTCACTGAATTCTGCACTCTTGGAAATTCTCATAAACACTACAGATGCAATTTAAGTGAGAGATTAAGTAATTAATTTCACTTCACTGATTATAACAAAACACCTCAGAGGCAGTAGTTTATTTTTTCTAAATGGGCTTGCAACTGTGCATTAAAACAGTTTTTCGTGCATTATTCCTTAAATGTAGCATTGCATCACTTGCTCACCAATATACCGTCTGCAGTGATTGGGTGCCGTCAGAGCGAGAGTCCAAACACCTGATGTGATCCTCTCATCAAAATCCGACCACATTTTGGACTCTTTTAAATACTGATTTTAATGAGAATGCATCCACTGGAGAAAGCAACTCGTATTTTAGCAAAGGGTTCAAGTTAAAAGCATCTTAATGCTGGATTTGTTTTATCTTTTGTCTTCTCCAGATGTTAATGTGGATTATTGAGATGTTTTTATCAGCTGTTTGGACTCTCATTCTGACGGCACCCATTCACCGCAGAACATCCATTGATGAGACACTGATGCAATCTACAAACCTGATGAAGAAACAAACTCATAATAAATATTCAGCAAAACTATTCCGTCCACACCTTTTCATTTACATTGTTACATAATGGAAAATTGAATCACTTATTGTCGATCTACTCTGTAGAACAAATAAGCAGGGACTTTCCTGAGTTAAATAGCTGACTCAGTATTTATTGATCGATGATGAAATCTTCTTCCATCAGGGAGCTTGGAGTGCAGCCTGTTCGTCCACTACAGCGATGGGGCAATGTTGACTTACTGACCACATGCTCAAAAAACTCCTACACAGAGGTTAACACACACCTACACAAAACCCGAATAACAAACACCGATCAGCTCCCACACTCACATCGTTAAAGCGGTGGATGTTTATGCATTTTTGTTTAAAAGAATCCTCAATAATAACTATTTATCATAATTTGACACCAAATTTCTGTTTAACTACTTTGATTTATCAGATAGCAAGGAATTGGGATGTGCAACAGGTCAAATAAAAATCAGGAAACATTCATTCATTTATTTTATTTATTTGCTTTATGTCCTTTTTATTTGACACACTTTATTGTAATGTGTCTTTGTTCTGAATACTCATCAATTATCTATTAACTCGGGGGTTACACTTTATTTTAAAGTGTCCTTGTTGCATTAAATTATCCATTTATGTATTGAGTAATATGAACTACATGTACTTAGGGTTAGGACTGGAGATACTTGCATGTAATGATGCATATTTAAGTGTTATTGTAATAATAAGTATATGTACCACCTTGAAATAAAGTGTTACTGGATTCGGTTTAGTGTTAGTTGCTTGCACTTATGCATTATTTAATGTTATTGCTATAGTAATTAAATATAAACTGTGTAACAAGGACACACTGAAATCAAGGATTATGAATGTTCCATGTATCTGTTTTTGTAACGTAAAATACCTGTTTTAATTTAAACCCCACCTATGAAGAAAAAAGGACTACACAACACTTTTCATTTAGAAAAAGACAGAGGATTTTATTTATTCATTGATAGTGTGATGTTTTGGATCAGCTAAAGTTGATCAAGTTGTAAAAATTGACCAGAATGACTTATGCATGAAGCTTTTGTTTTATTCTAATTAATTTGTATAGAACAGAAAACACCACGGGTGTTTACTCTCTTGTAAAAACGCCTGGGTTATGTTGTTCCCAAACAGAATGATAGCTCAGAACAGCTTTGGTGAGGTCTTTAAATGTCTCCCAGGCCTCCGAACTGCTTGGAACCGCTTTCCTGGCCTCCGGCAACGATTCTGTTGATGGGAATGATCTTCATGGTGGTCTCCTTCAGAGAATACCAGCGACTGTGCCACGTTGCCCAAATAATGCCATCGTCAAATCCATTCTGCGAGTCCTTCTCTGTGTACTTGCCACCTGTGAAAACAGAACGCATCAGTAAAAGGATTCCCACATGTGTGATCTATCTCCTGTAAAGATTAAAGGCTTTACTCTGGTAGTATTTTCCGTTGAGATGAGCGGCATGGCATCGGTTCATCCACCAGCCGGACCCTTCATCCTTGGCACAGTTTTCATGGTACTTGTCGTTGTCTTTGTCAGGTGTGCTGAACTGCATGCCGTTGTGAGACGTGTAGAATTTGTCACTGGGATCTTCGCCGAAGTCGAAACCATCAAAGGCATCGCCAGCATCGCCGCCGAAGTAATACGCATACGTCAATCGGTACGCATCGACTTCTGGTCCGAGTTTGAAAGTGGCGTAGTCGGCATACCTAAGAGAGCAAAGAAAAACACTAATGTTCAGCAGCATGTTTGATTTGACTGAAAAGGTCATGCGATGTGATTTGGCAAGAAGAGCAAAGTCCTGTTTGGCGACTGTAGATAAGAACAACCTCTACATGGATAATACTTTACCAAAAGCATTCCTTTAGTCTACCAACTGTAGTTGAAACTGAAATTAAAACTTAAAAAGTTTGAGTGTGTGTGGTTCATTACTTTTTGTTGCCTTCCCAATCGACCATCTCTATCCTCAGCACATAAGGCACACTGGACTGAACAGACAACAGATGTATCTTCTCATTCCCCAGCCAGAACTCAGTCTTGTCGTCTGGAGAGAGGTACCCAAAGCCTTCTTTATACTGAATCCATTTTTTGTTGAAGTCGACACTGCCATCCCGTCTCTGAAAAACAATTCATTTTTTCACATTGCTTCTACTTGAAAGTGTCAAAGGCATGCTAACAAGGACGTTAAAGATCATAATAAGCGTTTCGTTTGTCTTTTGAGGCGAGGGGAGAGACAACAGACACCCTCCGGGTCACGGCACCAAGTATACTGCCCCTACAGCCAAAAACAGTTTTCATCTATCTATCAATCGATCTGTGCATTGTTTGTTGTTCCACGTACCCTCTGAAGGACAGTCCATCCCCGTCCAAAGCTGTCTATCTCACAGTAGACCAAGAACGCCTCTGGAGCCCTCGCTGGTTTCACATAGTAGAGCCCACTGACCTTAGCACCTTTGTTTGCAATGTCCTGACAATCTGGGGAAAAGTGCACGTACTTCAGCCCTCTATGTACCTTCAATTCACTGCGTCACTTTACATTGAGATGTTTGAATCTGCTGTTTCTACCTTTGCCCGTGACTGTCTGAATCTCCACAGTGTCTTTGCAGGGCTCTTTGCACATCTGGTCCAGCTGTTGGGACATCTGCTTTAAATCGGTTATTCTTTTCTCATTAGCCTGAAGAATGGACTGCAGCTGACTGTAAGGGGGGTAAAACATTATAAAAAAGCCATTTCATTAACTTTTTAGACCGTATTTGAGATAAGTGGTATATAAAAGAAGAAAAAGTGCTCACTATATTTGATCTTCCTGAGCGAGAATGCTCTTCTCAAATCGCAGTATATCGTCGAGCATGCTTGTAGATTTTTTGATGTATGTATCTGACAAAAAAGATAGTGGTTATGAAAATCAGATGAAGTTTCACAATTACTTTAAAAATGCACGAAACATGCCTGTTCAATCATTTTACTTCCTGTCGAGGAATATATAGATAAATTCATACAGGAAGTATGTGTGTATATATATGTTTTGGGAGGGATAAAAATGTCATAGTGATACAACTGTCCTGAAATCAAAGAAGCATTGTCAAAAGAATACAAATTATTGGAAAGAACAACTTTTTATCATTTCTTAAACTTTTTATTAATACTTGAAAAGGATTTCTCTCGTGGTCCTGTGGTGCAACCAACAAGTCATGCGGTGCAACCGACTTCCCGAAAAACTGATAACAAATTATAATAACGATATAAACAATTACATAATTTCCCATAAAACAGGACATTTTTGTAGATGCTCATAAAATATAAGAAAGGTTGTGAAATGTCAAGTGGTGCGACTCCCCACCGCACGTATGAATAATTAATCATATGTGAAAAATGCATAAATAAATAAAAATATTTTTTTTTATAATAAAACGTGTACTCACATTGTAAGAAAAATATGATTTTTTTTTAACCTGCATTAAAAAAAAAAAAAAAAAAAAAACACCCCTGAGAGCTCATCCGAGACCAGTGTACTCTCTGTAGATGTTTTACAGGAAATATATTTTTGTTTCAGTCCATAACTAATGATAAATCATGCTACCTGGTGCTTGTTTTTGTGCTTGTGTATCTGAGTCCTTCAGGTAGACCACTTTGTCCTGCGCTCCTCTGGTAAGGTTGGCGATATCCTCCAAATCCTGCTCGATTTGACTCAGCTCTCTGTCCATATCAGGCGCGTACCTCTGTAGGTAATCAGCAACTCCACATGTGGTTGGGCAGTACACCCCCTGAAGGACGAAGAGAAGTAATTGTTAAACAAGTGACTTTTTAAGCATCCAGAATACAAATGCATTGCTTGAAACGATCTAAAACTGACAGTCTGTACTTACAAACCCATCGTTTGGGTTACAAATGTCTTGCGTTGGAGAATAGTCACCTCTCATTTGCTAAAAGGAGAAAAGTAAACCAGTAAATATCATGGTTTTGTGATATAATATAATATTTGTATTCCACTCACCGCTGAGGTTAATGTGGACAGCAGCAGGATGGAGACAGCTGCATGCATGAACGAGGCCATGTTGGACCTGCGATCTGTCTGGTCCCTCAAAATTGTGAGTGATTTTTGACTGCTGCGGGATATTTATCCGATCAAGGTCCTGCTCAGAGATAACTGTCCAAAGACAAATAAGAGCTATACCCACCCCTCTCCTGTGACTCAGAATGAACCGTAAATGTTGCAGAGATTGGTCAACATGTCCATCTTAATGCTGAGTACATGGGCAGATGCAATCGAGACTTACTTATTACTGGATTCTGAATAATATATTGATTAAATCAGGGGTCTGATTTCAATGTTTGGTGCTTGTATACTGTAAACAACTTAAAAATGACCCATATTAGTGTCCTAACATGAGTGAGTTTTGCATTGCAAAGCCAGTGAAGAATCATTATATCATTGTACATTACTTTTTAATATTACTTTAGTTTAGTGAAGGAAGGACAATGAAACATTAAGTAGAAGTGAAGCTCATTTAGTTCGATTTTTAACTATTTTTCAATCTGTGACTAACTAATGATTGATAATACCTTCAGATTAAATAGTGTGTTTTTTCTTATATGCATGATATAAAGGGGTATAAACAAACAAACAAACCAAAAAGAGCAACGGATCGTTTACCGTGACGCAGCACGGTTCGATTGCTACAGAGACTATGGGTCAGGATCCACTCCGTCTCAAGTTAATGATTTTCTAAAGATTTTTTCTAACTTTTTTCTCTTCCAGTGTTGGGAGAACAAATGTTCCACAAATCTGTAAATGAGATGTACACACATGCACAGACAAACAGACAGCTTGTGCTGTAATACTTGAGTCACTGACGCCAAACAAAGTCTTTCTTCATTTTACTACCAGTAATGACCGAAGTAAATAAGAGATACTTAGTATATAAAGAAAGATGATTAGATATTACTGGGAATATTCAATCAATCAGTCAATGCATTCAATAAAGGTGAAATAATATGATATAAATTGGTAGTCCATATTTGAATAATGATCAATTGTTTACAGTATTTGCATTAATTATTTCCTACTTAAGCACTATTGTACCCTCTGTTGATTTTGGCTGCTTCCTTTATTGAAAACTTATTTGATGACTTAATGTTAATACTAAACATTTCATCTCTTTGAATATTAATATTGTTGCTCAATACTTTATCTGTGTTTACGAGGCTACACACATCAGTACAAAAGGTGACACAGACTTTGACCGTGTGTTCAGCAGCTCGACCACTAGAGGACGCTGCACTTCAGAAGTGACCCATGAGACAGGTCTCTGTGACCAGAGAAGCAGTTCAACTAAATAAATTCCAATTTGTCATTTCATAACATTATTATTATTATTTTTTTAATATATAGCATTCAGGTAGAATTATTATTTATTTTTTTCATATTTATTATATTATTTTTAACGCTTGCAAACTGATGAGAAATATGAATGAGAAATATGTAAACATAAAAATATTGTTTCTGAGGAGTTGTATAGGTTTTTTGTTATATTTTGTTTGTTTGTGTGTATACATGTGTCTCCAGGAGATTTTTATGTGAGAATAACAAAGCTGGTCTTGAGGTCCTAATGTGTTTGTATTTGTTTGTTTGCTGTCTGTGTCACACATGAACTTTATGAGTGTGTGTGTGTGTGTGTGTGTGTGTGTGAGTGTGTGTGTGTCTGTCTGTGTGTGTGCGCATGTTTTTGTGACATATCAGGACACAACTCTGTATAATGACATGGGTATGACACAGGTATTACAAGGAGAGGGTGACTTATGAGGACATAACCCATGTCCCCATTTTTCAGAACACTTATAAATCAGTTTTTTTGAGAAAGTAAAATGCACAAAGTTTCCTGTGAGGGTTAGGGTTAGGTGTAGGGTTGGTGAAGGGAGATAGAATATACAGTTTCTACAGTATAAAAACCATTACACCTATGGGATGAACACACTTTACACAAAAACAAACATGGCAATGGCCTGACAATGTAAAATTGTTCTAAATATCTCAACAAAAAAACAACCAAAAAAAAAACACTGAACATTTGGACATGCTGCTGTTTTTGGTCATCTAATGTAAGAGGAAAAGGTTTCTGCTTTTATTCTTTGGAAAAAAACACTGCAAGTTCATCACTGACGCTTGGAGAATACTTTAAAAAGCTGTATATCTGGTAAACGTTAAACTCAGACACTAGCTTGCTCTATTCTTTTTCTATTCTATCTGTTTTTTTATTTATTATATTAATTAAACGCCCTTGCTACGTGTAACTGAGACTTGTTGTAGCACTTTTTGTCGTTTTTAATTGCATCCACTGTCCTCGTTTGTAAGTCGCTTTGGATAAAAGCATCTGCTAAATGAATAAATGTAAATGTAAACTTTCTTTCTTTGAAAGGACTATGTTGCAAATTAATGTTGTTGAGCTGTGCGTTAGAGCTGCACGATTAATCGTTAAAAGATCGCGATCTCGATTCAGACACCCTCTCGATCTCATTTCTAAAAGACAACGATTCCCCGAGTCTGTTAAACCCTTGACAAAGTCTCACCGGATCATTCAAATCCGTGCGCGCACTGCCGCTGACACAGAGAGAGCTCTTACCATGTTTGGTTAAGAAACATCTTCACAAACAGTCTTTTCAACTACACAGTATTATTTATGTCTTACAGTCATTTATATTATCACAGAAATACTGGGATAAAGTTTATAGTTTAAATATAAACATTGATGTCTATATGGCAGCGATCAAAATATAACAAATCCCCTTTTGAAAGTACTGCGCTTTAAATAACGTCTGTGTCGATTGCATTGTTTCACCAATAGGTGGCGACAAGTGTCTTCATTTATTTGTCAATGAATTAATTTTTCATTCAAGAGAATCGTTCAAAAACGCTGATTCATCCAGAAATGAAACAAATGTAGTAGGTTTATGAGTGAGTCGTTGAATCAGTGATCTAAACAACTTTTTCATCATTCTAATATTAAAAAACTGGGGTTTTAAATATATTATATATACACTACCAGTCAAAAGTTTTTGAACCATAAGATGTGTAATGTTTTTTTAAAGTCTCTTCTGCTCACCAAACTATATTTATCTGATCCAAAGTACAGCAAAAACAGTAAAGTTTTGAAATATTTACCATTTAAAATAACTGCTTTCACTTGAATTGTTTTTTAAAATGTAATTTATTTCTGTGGTGTGCAGCTGTATTTTCAGCATCATTACTCCAGTCTTCAGTGTCACATGATCTTCAGAAATCATTCTAATATGCTGTTTTGCCGTTCAAAAAAAACATTATTATTATTATTATTATTATGTTGAAAACAGATGAGTAGATTTTTTTCAGGTTTCTTTGATAGAAAGTTCAGAAGAACAATAATTGTGTGTAATAGAAATATTTTGTTATAAATGTCTTTGTCACACTTGATCAATTTAAAGAATCCTTGCAAAATAAAATAATTAATTTATATACTTGTGATAATGATAATGTTAATAGTAATAATAATAATAAAGAATCGTAGGAGAATCGTGATCTCTATATGAGATCAAAAAATCGTGATTCTCAATTTATCCAGAATTGTGCAGCCCTACTGTGCGTTGAACACATTTAGTAGCACCGCTGCATGAAGGGTTTGGTCACAGATATCTAGCTGCCGCTGAAAAAAGATTACACTCTTGTAAACAACAAGTGATAAATAAACAAGTTTCAGTGAGTCAAGCAAAGGCCAGCTCTGTTTTGCTTCTTCTTTTTACAGTAGTAGCAGTGAAGGGCGTCTAAAAAAGCTCTTCATGAGAACAAAACAGATTTTCAGCTTATTTATAAAACTTTCAGTGTTTGTGAATAAAAAAGACCTGGTGAAATGAAAGCGTCCTTCACTGTGTATTTACAGCTGTGTAGCAGATAGTCGAGAGAGAGAGGGGTTCACAACAAGGTTTCTTCATTCTGTTTATTAGATGTATCGTGAAGCTTTGGCTCTGTCAGTTGCATCATTAAAGTGACCAGGCTGTGACCCCATTTTATGGCGAGAAACCACATTGAACGTGATAGCTGACAGATACAAGGCACGCCTGACCTGAGAGTCAACCTCAGCGTCTGTGAACTTAAACAACTCTGAACTCTGCATGAACCTCTCCAAAAACCAGATGGAGAGCACAAGTCTCAAGATGCAGCCTGCCAACTCTCCAGTCTCCCAAACAAATGATAAGATGTCACCACCAATGCAGCGATCACGAGAGGTCGTTGCCGTCTGAACTGTACTGAAATGCACAGAGTCTGAGGTCATTCTGAGGTTATTTAATACAAGTCCAGTCTACTGCATACTACCTGTCATCTAAATACTAGTTTACGCTTTCTGTTTCCTTTTGGAAGAAACATATTTCAAGATGAATAATTACTGGTCTGAACCAACATTTACTTGATTATCCGTACGTCATCTTTTTTTTTTTTACAAAACCATGCATAAATGATGCATCATTTATTTTTACATCTCTTGAATATCATTGTATTGCATTGCAATATATGTTTTTCCTCCCATTATATAATCTACAGAGCATTGATCATAAAAAATAAGACATTCTCTGGAGATATAATGATATTTATACGCATTTTAATCTGTTATACTGTTAAAATGATCTCATTGATTTATAATGTGAGCTATCAGACTTTCATCTAACTTTTTGGCGATGTAAATATCATCGGCACATTTTTGCTTCTTAAATAACTACAAATGAATATTGAATATAAAAAAATAACAAATGTGTCCCTGGAGCACAAAAGCAGTCTTGAGTCTCTTGGGGATATTTGTAGCAATAGACAAAAATACATTGCATGGGTCAAAATTATAGATTTTTATTTTATGCCAAAAATCATTAGGATATTAAATAATGATCATGTTCCATGAAGATATTTCCTGTATCTCAGACAAATATTGTCCTCCTAGCAAACCATACATCAATGGAAAACTTATTTATTCAGCTTTCAGATGATGCATAAATCTCAATTTTGAAATAAATTACACTTAAGACTTAGTAATGCATTGTCATTGTGACATTTGCAGAACCATCATGATTTAATATGACATGCAAAACCACAGTAACTTAATCAAGTTTTAATTGTAATTAAATAGCAAGCTGCTTCTAATGCATCCCATTGGGATTGTTTATATGCATCAGGTTTATGTGTCCTGTCCAGTTGATTTACTGAAGTCCTCTGTCCTCGACTTCAAGGCACTCTCTCCTCAAGATTCTTTTGACTTTGTAAGCAGGATTGTAATGCAATAGCAATGAGAAAATAATCAATGAATGCACTTAAATGTGAGAGTTAAGTCTAGTGCATTGCTTTCTCAAGAGTACTCTTATCTGGCATCCTGTAAATATGATGGCAGTGGGTTTGTGAGTGCAGAGGTCATAGCGAGTTCAGCAGCAGTGACCACTGTTTCACATCTGCCCTTCAGACCTCACAAATATTCAACACACAATATATGGACTTGAAGGCAATGATAATGATCACACAATGATGATTTATCTAGTTTACTCAAAATAGGCACTGACAGATTTTTACAAATGAGGGATGCATGTGATTTAGACAGAAGACGATGAATGTGATCATAAACATTTATTTGGATTAAAAAAAAAAAATCTAAATTTTGTTGCATCACAGTTCGATGTAATTTGACTCATGACCAGCTCTAATAGCTGGGAAAAAAAGGCCTGTAATCATTTTAAATAATTTCGATATGATATGATTAATGAGATGAGTTTGTTTCTTCATCAGGTTTGTAGAAATGTAGCATTGCATCAGTGTCTCATCAACGGATGCTCTGCAGTGAATGGGTGCCGTCAGAATGAGAGTCTGATAAAAACATCACAATAATCCACAGCAAATCTGCACAGATCAACTGAACTAGTTACAATACTTGCTTTTGTAATATAAACTAACTGGAATGAGGATGGAACAGAAGACTGCTAAGATGTGATATAATATTGCACATGTTTATTATAAAATGCATTCATTTATGTTTATTTAGTTATGGAAAACAAATTTTTGAGATCATCAGACAGTATCTTCTGCAGCTGATAGGTTAATACGTCAAACATTGTGTTGGTAGAATAGTGATTCTGATTTCAGGCACTAGATTGGACAAATGACTCTAATGATTAAAACAGAAAAAGGGTCTGGGAACAAAATAATTCAAGATTATCAGATGACCTGATTCGCTGCTAATTAAGGTCACTTCTTCAGAGAGGGGTGAGACGACCGCTGCATGTGAGAACAGTAGGTGGTATTGTTGGGGGATAATTAAGTGCCTCACGTTTCAGACTGGACTACAAAATCAGCTCAAAGTGCTCTTGAAAGCATGCTTTAAGCAGAGGGGAACACGGTTCTGGATAAGCTTCTTTACATGTTTGAAACAGACATCTACAAAATGTACTATGTAGTGGCCACAAAATACTGTATATGGATTTTAAAGTCTTTTTAAGCAGTGCTAAATCAAATTCAATAAGTCACTGTGGAGATGGTTTAGTTGTATAAACACTGTACAATCTAGTTAACAAGTATATTTAATTATGTTGCAGAGTTCTTGTATATTAATAATTACAGTGCACTGTTGTTTGCAGGCAGTTTAAAATAAAATGTATATTTATTTTCAGACTCTTTCTCTATAGATGAACCACCGTTTAAAAAGTTTAGTGTCAGTAAGATTTTTAATGTTTTTTAAAGAAGTCTCTTATGCTTTTCGAGGCTGCGTTTATTTGTTTATTTGATCAAGAATACAGAAAAAAGTTTTAAAATTGTAAAATATTATTTAAAATAATGATTTTCTAATTTAATATACTTTAAAATATAATTTATTTCTGTGATGCTCCGCTGTATTTTCAGCGTCATTCCTCCAGTCTTCAGCATCACATGATCTTCAGAAATCAGACTGATATGTTGATTTATTATTAAGGTTTTGCTGCTTCATAAACAGCATTTATTCAAAAGAAAAATATTTTGAAAAATATTTCTTTACTCTCCCTTTTTATAAATTTAACACATGCTCGCTGAAAATTATTATTTTCTTTCAAAAAAAACAAAAAAAACAAAAAAAAAAAAAAAAATATATATATATATATATATATATATATATGTGTGTGTGTGTGTGTGTGTGTGTGTGTGTGTGTGTGTGTGTGTGTGTGTGCGTGTGTGTGTGTATAGGCTATTTTGAGAATTTTAATGAATCTAACCTATTAATTAAGATTTCTTACTATGTAATAGGTAATTGCATTCTTTTCTTTTTTTCCAAAATAAATGTTATTGTACAGTGTTACCAATAAGCTAACTGTTTATTTGCGAAAACTTCACCTCATTAAACAATCAGGAGCCGAGCATTAAAGTGGTTCAGTGTGGGGATGAACCGTCCAGCCAATCAGAATCCTGGGATCCTCCTCAGTCCTAAAGCACATGCAATATATAAATTCTCCATCGACTGTGAAGTCTGCAAGTCATAAAAATGCTCGACTCGCTGACGTTTCTGTTTGAGAAGTTCTTTCTTCTCTCCAGCTTGAATGTGTTTAAGAGTCTGTGGCGGGAGGATCCGGTGAGATGCCCGGTGCTCCGGAGAGGAGACCTGCTGGAGGTGCAGCGCGCGCTCTTCATTCATTACGGCATCTGTCTGGGAGAGAACAGGGTGGCACACCTGATGCCTGACATCATGCCCGTCCTAACCAGAGACAGACAGCTCATTAAACCAGTCGTCACTAACAAAAGACTCATTTTAGGCTGCATTTACAGAACCGCGAGCATTCGCGTCGACTCGGTCGAAGACTTCGCATACGGTGCTCAGATTCTGGTGAACGATATGGATAAGAAAGTGAAGTGGAAAGCGCTGGCGAGCGAAGAAGTGGCGAGGAGAGCAGAGAAGCTGGTCGGTGACTTTCCCTACAGTTTATTATGGAATAACTGCGAGCATTTCGTGACGTACTGCAGGTACGGGACAGCTGCGAGCCAGCAGACAGAGAAGGTGAGAGCTCTTCATCCGGGGTAAACAAGAAAAATATTATTTAGATCCAGGGTTGCAAAGGGGTGGAAAATATACAAAAACGTTCAAAAATCCCTGGAATATATATATATATATAAACATAAATAAATAAATAAATAACAATAATAATAATAAATTCCAGAAACTTTCCAAAAATCCCTGGAATCCCTGGAATATATATATATATATATATATATAAACATAATAAAAAAAAAATAATAATAATAAAAATAATAAATAAAAAAATTCCGGAAACTTTCTAAAAATCCCTGGAATATACAAAAAAATAAAAATAATAATAATAATAAAAAGATTCTGGAAACTCTGGAATATACAAAAAAAACATAAATGAAAAAAAATAATAATAATAATAAATAAACTTTCTAAAAATCCCTGGAATATACAAAATAATAATAATAATAATAATAATAATAATAATAAAAATTCCTGGAAAGTTTTCAAAATTCCTGGAATATTTCAGAAATTTTATTGAACTTTTCCACATTTGTGCAACCCTATTTTTATCTAATCTTTAATAATACAAAAATAGCCTAGAATACAGCATATGTTCTACTTATTAAAATGAATATCAAGATAGTGTGGCATGAACACCATGCACTCTAAAAAAACTTTGTGTCAGATATGGATGAACCCAAATTTTGAGTTAAAAATGTATTGTAAAAATGTAACTCAATGGATGGGTTAATCTATATTTGACTCAACGTTGGTTGTTCGAGTGTGTTATCAAAACGTCAATAATGCACTGCAATTAAATAAATAAAAACATATTCTTTATAGCATGTATTGTGTAAAAGTTTTTGTTTAAGAGTCTGCTACTGATATCTTTTAATGCTTTTTTTCAGTTCTGTGACTGTCTGAAATCCATCATTCGGGACCAGAGGAGTGTGGCCTTAACTGTTGGGATAGGAGTGATGTACATCCTGTGCTTCGGCCTGGCGCCTTCAACTACGTTACCCACAATCCTTATTCCCTTTATTCTGTGGATGGCTGGCTGAGAGACACTTTCACTGCATCACATAAAACAACTAAGCCCAGCTTTAAAGAGGACACGTACACAACAAAGCAATGCATCAGTGGAATATGGCTGTGTAAACATGCCAAGTCTGACAATGTATTTTTCCTTATGCTTTAAATAACTCATGACAACATGCCATTTACTTTGAGCCTTTACAGCCATGCTGTATACTTAGTGTTTTAAACCATACCTAAAATTGGTCAATATTGCTGTGGCTTAAAGTTACAGATTGCATGCACTGTTCACTTAAGGTGCCTTATTTTTGTATTAAGCAGAAGTTTTGTACAGATACATTTCATTACTAGTTTTAATAGCTACTGAATTATGATTCAGGACATAGCCTACCATATATTTGAACTTGTAGTTTTTTACTTGTATTATTAATAAGCTCTGACGATGCTTGATTGTGAATTTGTACAGTTTCAAATATATATTTAATAGCATAAAGAAGAGCCAGAATAAGAATATGTAGACAGAGCTATATTTGATGAATGTTATGTGTAAATAGTAGCTATAATTATGTCTGGTTATTGCTGTAAACAGTTGATTGGACTATTTTCATCAAAATAAAGCTTGTCTGACCTGTAGCTGAACCTGTGGAATTAGCACGAGGTCTATAATCTGAGCTGTGCGTTTCTGATTTCAGCATTCTTAGGCTAGATCAAAGATCTTTTCATGAAAAAATTAAATAAAATACAACAAAAAATAAACTATTTAGAAATCAGTGGTGATATGCATTGTGCAGGAAATCATTGAACCTGAAAAATAGCATTTTAATTTAATGCCAAAGCTGATTTTAACACAAGTGATGACATTAAGAATGGATTCTCTTACGTTCTATGCGAGGACATAACAGCCTCCCGCTCCGTTATTGGGTGTCCACTTTTGTTTACAAATTCCAAACAGGATTGCACAATTCCCTCCCACACAGGCACAGATTATCTCCTATTCTAATATGTCAGTGAACTCCTCTGCTCATAAATAGAGCTGAGAACAGATGAAACAAGGCATCTGGGACATTTTGTAGTAACCTTAACCACATGTGATATGAAAAGCTGCTAAATGCTAAAAAACTAATAAACAACAACAACACAGGGCTATTTTCAGAGCATTTTTTTTTTAACTAGTTCATCTAGTCTTGTATATGGAGTCAAACAGCTCAGACAGTGAATGTGGTTCATTCTGAATTTCTTGATGTCATACACACACACACACACACACACACACACACACACACTGTGAAGTGAACATCAGTTATGCATTAGGTATTAACTAACAATCACAATATTGTGGTCATCTATGGGTTAATCTTAATTATCACATACTTAAACATTTTGTTTCATATTCAGGTTTTATAAATTAACAGTTTAAGTATTATATATGAGTAAGTATTATGAATTAACACTAACACCAAAAACATAAAATAAGACCAAAAATTTAAATGTTATATATATATACGATTGACGATTGACGATTGACGATTGTTGGTTAGTGAACTAATGCATTAACCATTGATAAATGAAATAAATATTTTTTAAAGTGTGATCAAAATTTTTTATTTTATACAAAAGCATTTATGAAATAAAATGAACATGACTCTTTTACTATTAAATGTGATTGGAATCATGCTACTACATTTGCAGTTGCTTTTGAAATAATTATAACTACATTCCAGGACAGATTACAAAACAAAACTCCAATATACTCTGTAATCTGAATGAAGTCTGAAAATATGACATTCAAAATCCTTTTTATTGAATTTTCCCACAAGCATCAGACAACAGTAGCAGCCCCATCTAGTGGACAGAGATGATTCAGGCAGCAATATTTCATATGTGTCATATTTCATAATATGTCTTCATTCCCACTACATAGGCTACAGATTGTCAGAGAGAGAGAGAGAGAGGCCGAGAGAGAGAGAGAGAGAGAGAGAGAGAGAGAGAGAGAGAGAGAGAGAGAGAGAGATTTTATTTAACAGCATCGTAACCTGGAAATGTTATGTATTTCAATATGACACATTCACGGCTGCATATTTTGAGATATTTGCAAGTTTTCTCTCAAATGTAAATAAAGGAAGCTCATCTATATCTTTTAAGAAATGTCATGCATCTCTTTGTTTCATACTCAACATATTGATAAAGATAAAGAAAGAAGCTGCTTTGATAATTAAAACTAAAATCTTTGACATGCATTTCTCTTGAGTTTCAAACTGCAGAATGAAAAGACCTCCAAGTTGGAGCAAATGTGGACAATATCCTAATAAAAATAAATAAATAAATGTAACCATGATAGACATAATCACTGTATTTTACTGTAAAGTGTAATAGCTGACAGCATATGGATGAGTGGATCAGCAGCAGAAGGGAGCTGGTTATTTCTGTCTGTGTTCTCTGTAGTGTTGCTATTTCTGTTGGTTTACCTGGACATGTACCTCAGTCTTCCTGCAGAAGTGAGAGAGAATCTATACCAATTAATTACACAACCAATAAGTGACTGAAGCTGCCAGCTCAGCTCAATCAGAAAGATTTAGGAGCGGTTAGGTGTTCGATCATTTCTTTTTACTATTCATTTTTCTGCCCAAATGTCATAGCAAGCAAACTGCAATTATTATTTCAACAACATATAAAAAGAAAAAGGATGAAAACACATTCACGAGCCAGATTCTGGGCCTATGTGTTAAGGTTGAGAGACATAGAAAAGCACTTGCATATTTTCCTCCAGTTTGTTAATGTTGTGATATTAAACATTAATGAAAAATAAATAACTATGATTTCAACTATGATTCAAGGAAAATAATGCATGGTCTTTCAATACCCACGATAAACACATAATAAATAAATAAACGATTAAACAATATAATTGCTTAAAATTGTGCTTGACTTTCAAGAAATCAAGTTAAGCAACAAAAAATTAAGAAGATGGTGATGATGATAAGCAACAAAAATGATGATAAAATATAAAAAATAACTTTATTTGTGCTGCAAATATGGGTTTGGAAGAACATGAGGGCAAGTGAATGATGGCACATTTTTTGGGGTGAACTATCACTTTATGCATGTTCTTGGTCTTGATTGGTGCACGCTATCCTAAAGAGAGGGAAATAAACAAAATGCTTCTCCTAAAACGAAATAGAGTTAGAATAAGTCTCAAATACTAAAACAGGTGATGCTTACAGACACACATCTCTGTTGCTGAGGGCAGTGTATAATTCAGTTCATAGTGTTTATTAAATTGAAGATCTGGCGTGACTCTCGTCGTCATTGTTGACGTCATATGTCGATTTCTGCCTGATGTGCATCAGCGAGACAGACATTTGTCCTTTTGTCTTAATGATTACATTTCCTGACATTTGAAACCTCTTTGTACCTACCATCTGCAAAACGACAATGTGAAACAAAAAGCTGAGCAAACAATGTTGAATGTCATGCATTAAATTATGTATGAGTAAATCAGCTGTTGTTATCATTTCACGTCAGTATATGGTCTTATAGAAATAACTTTGATTAACACAGTTACTGTATACAGACTAATGCAGACTGGTATTAAATGATGCATTAATTACATATTCATAAACCTCTGATCTTTATATCAAAGTTGTAATTGTAAATCAAGCCTGATGTCAATCAAGAGTCTCGCGCGCGCTGATGGGTTGTGAAGCGCGCGCATCCTTCAGACTCAGATGTGTTTCTCTCCGTGCATCACACTCACTCAGACTCCTGTTACACACACTTCTTGATGTTTGTCGTCGGGTTACGCTTGATAAATTTGGCATGGATTCGAGCTGGGTTTTTTTCTCTTCTGCCATACTTTCATACTTTCCTACACGAGCTTATATTGCATGCAACTTCACAACTTAAAGAAGGTAAGACTCTTTCCGAAAACAATTTTCTTCCTTATTCATTTTTTTTATGCAGATCAATTCAGACTACTTTCAACTTTATGCATGTATTGTTTATCTATATAATTTACTGCACGCCCACGTGAAGAAATACCATTAAATATTACGGTGTTTTTGAACAATGACTAGTGTATTATACTGTATAGTATTTACAACAATCTGTTAATGCATGCTACAGCTTACTGTAATATTAACTTTAGTGAACTGATTAACTGGAATAAATGCTGTAGCATACTTTAGTTCTTACTACAGTAGTGTATTGCAGTATAATATACGCTATAGTAGTAACTTAGAATAATAATCTTATATGTAGTTGAATGCTACAAACCTTGATTGATTTATTAATATAAAATATGATTTAACATGCTCACATATTCATCAAGTATTAAAACACACTATGCATAAAATCAAAAATGCATGCATTAAAATAAGATCCAAATTTGAAGCATTTTTAAATTTTAACCACTGATTATGACATAAGCGTGCATGCAGCATTTCATTCATTTTTTGGCTGTATTTTTCTGTTTTGAATACTGGATAGATTTTCAATGCATTTAATTTAATTTAATTTCACTTTGCTTTTTTTTTTTTTCAGAGTAAGTAAACGAATGTCCAACATGGATATAAGAACCGAAATGAACATATCTGAAGACGAAATTCAGTCCACGAACTGTTCTACACCAGCCACTAACCAACTCGAGGGCGTCTTACTGGACGGTCTGGAAGACAGTACAAAACTGGTGGGTGTTCAAGTGATCTTGATTTTGGCTTACAGCACCATCATCCTCTTTGGCGTGACCGGGAACTCCTTGGTCATATATGTCGTGTACAAGTTTAGAAATTTACACACGGTGACTAACTATTTCATTGTTAACCTGGCTGTAGCAGACTTGTTGGTCAACACACTGTGTTTGCCTTTCACTTTGATGTACACGCTCTACGGAGAATGGAAATTCGGACAGGTGATGTGTTACCTGTTGCCTTATGCGCAAGGCTTAGCCGTCCACGTTTCCACCATCACGCTCAATGTTATCGCGCTGGACAGATACCGTAGCATCGTCTACCACATGGAAACCAAGATGTCCAAAGACATGTGCGTGGTCGTCATCGTGATCACATGGGTGGCAAGCGCGATCCTCGCCAGTCCTCTAGCTATCTTCCGCGAATATGTGACCTTTGACCTATCACCTGAGCGGACGATTCAGGGCTGTGCTGAGAAGTGGCCTGGAAGCAGTGCGGATGGCACGGTCTACAGCATCGCCATGTTCTTCCTCCAGTACGGCCTGCCGTTGTCCATCATTTCCTTCGCGTACACTCGGATCTGGAACAAGCTTCGGAATCACGTCAGCCCCGGCGGAGGCCGTAGCGATCGCCATCAGCGCCGACAGAAGACCACGAAGATGCTGGTGGCCGTAGTTGTGGTCTTCACCGTTAGCTGGCTGCCCTTTCACGCCTTTCAGCTTGCTGTGGATATCGACAGCAGCGTATTAGAAATGAAAGACTACCGATTGCTCTACACGGCTTTCCATGTTGTGGCCATGTGCTCCACGTTTGCCAACCCCATCCTGTACGGATGGATGAACAGCAACTATAGAAGATCCTTTCTGGCCGTGTTCAAGTGTGGAAGGTTGAGCAATGGAATGAGAAGGGTTTGTAGCAGCGAGACAGTAAGCGAGAAATGCACACGCAGTAAGCAAAACACAATCAGTGTGGCCTTCAAACAAGAAAACACTCTTCTGTGAGAGACGTTTGCTTTCAAAACACGACATGCTGAGGTGATATGGACAAAAAGTCTACTGTACAGAAGCATCGTGAGTAAATATTACAACTTGACGCTCAAATTGTCTGATATGTGACCCTGGAGCATGCATCATCTGAAAGCTAAAGAAATACGCTTCTCATTGATGCGTGGTTTGTTATGATGGAACAATATTTGTCTGAGATGCAACTATTTGAAAATCTGGAATCTGAGGGTGCAAAAAAAAAAATCTTAATATTGTTAAAGTTGATAGCAATGCATATTACTAAACAAAAATGAAGTTTTGATATATTTACGGTAGGAAATGTACTAAATATCATCATGGAACATAATCTTTTACTTAATATCCTAATGATTTTTTGCATAAAATAAAAATGGATAATTTTGACCCATACAATGTATTTTTGGCTATTGCTACAAATATCCCCCAGAGACTTAAGACTGCTTTTGTGCTCCAGGGACACATATTTGATAAATTTATGAGACAATTGTGGTGACTTTGTGACTGATTTGGATTTCTTTGTCGTAAATGTAATATGTATTTGGATGTGTTTGGAGTTAGCATGTATGATCTGTAAAAATAATCAGTGAGACAGGAATCTCACATTGAATATATTCTAGTGTTAATGTTCGTTTCCTGTGAAAATAAATGTTATTTTATGGAAAAACGTTCCTGAATTATTTAAAAGGTATCTGTAACACACTCATCTTTACACTTGTGATTCAACCAGGGTTATTATAGTTAGCTAAAACTAGAAACTAAAACTTCATTTAATTTAACTTGTGTACTAAAAAAAAAAAAAGATAAATATATATAAAAATAAATGAATAAATAACACAATAATAATTAGTAATAAAAACAACCATAACCCTAATTCATCCAAAACTCAAAAACAAAACTTTTATAGAATCTAAAAAAAAATAATATTTTTATATAATTTTTTTTAATAGAAAAAAAAGCAAGCAAACAAACAAAAATGCTGTTTTTCTTTCTGTTTCAGACACCGCATGTCTCACAATCAGAGCTCTCTCCAGGTTAATTTCAAGCGTGAAGCGTCTCCTTTCTAAAACTGAATACTCCTAAAACACAAACATCCTCGTTCTATCTTCTAACTTCATTAACAGCAACACGTCCATCATCTCAACTTGTCTGTTATGTATATTCATGTTCCACATTAACTGGACACAGTTCATAAAATGAGTCTTTCTATTATTTACAATTATAGAGGGCCATATGATAGCTTTCAGTTGTGATGGAGAGAGCGACTGTGTTTTTAGAGAAGCCTATGAAAAGATAAAGAGGTATGGTTTACAAATGAAATATGTTCCATCAAGATCAGGATTCCTAATTGTGATAGCCACAGGCCCATGAAGGATCAATCAGCTGACAGGAACAGAGCGATCAATACTCACCGAGCGCAAGGGAACAACATAAAAATAGAGTAAGAGGGTCTCAGAGTATAGATTCTGTCAATTACTGTCCTGTCTGTCTCCGAATGGCGCAAAAGCCACTCGTATTATATCCACAATTCAATATTGAAATCCTGTCTGTGCACTAAATGATTTATCTATAGACATCGTGCTGCATTAGGGGTTTTATTCCAAGCATGGCTTTTAGCCTTGAAGCTTCATCATGTTCACTGATGGACTGGATAACTTGTGGATTATTGTGATGTTTTTATCAGACTCTCATTCTGACGGCACCCATTCACCGCAGAGCATCCGTTGATGAGACACTGATGCAGTGCTACAAACCCGAAGAAGAAATAAAAATGTGCATTTTCCCCCTCTTCAGTTCAATAAGTGTTCATCCTGAAATATTATAAACAACATATCGTTATAAAACAGCACGATATAATAGTATAAAAGTAACTTGCTTTACAAATATTAACTATCCGTCAGATATCATTTGTTCAGTTTTGATCATTTAAAAGCCTTAGAAATGTGCTTTATTGGGTTAAGGGCCTTTATTTAGTTTGATTTATTTATGGTTCGAGTCATTCTGAAATTAAAGAACTTTGAAATAAGGCTCATTTTCCAAACGGGATTGTTTTATTCGGAGGGCTCCAGGGCGGAGGAGCCTCGTCTTGAAGAATAGCCTGAATCTTCTTCTCTTTTCTCTCTCTTTTTTGTTGAAACTCTTTTCTTTTCTGCAATAAAAGGGGGAACAGATTTTGATCACAGTATGTCTATTTTGAAACCAAAAACAGATTACTTTTGGTTTGAGAAATGCAACTTAATATTCGACATGAATGTGTACGTGTGTTTGGGAAATGAAGAAATGTACTGTAACACACCAGCCATTTGTCATACATCTCCAATGCCATTTTAACTTTCTCCTCCTTTTCATACTCCTCCTCCACTTCCTTTATCTTCTCCTTCCTGTGTTCTGCCTTGACCTTCTCTTCAATAACATCCTTCTTTCGGTCACTCCTATGTAACATGCAAAGTAATTACCAGAAAGTCTCATTAATATCAGTTTGTAATATGAGGCTTGAGTGACTCGTGCATGACCAAATGTGAGTTGATTAACTAAATTAGTGATGCATATAAATAAAAATGCATCTTTCTTACCATTCAGTGAAAGCAGAAATGCAGTCCTTCTTCTTCTCGTGTTTCTCTTTGGCCTGTTGTAGTTTCTGTCTTCTCTCAGTCTGTTTCTTTACCCGTATCCTGTCTTTAAGGATGCCGTCATGCTCCTCTTTCCACTTGTCAAAAATCTGCTTTGGGAAATGTTTAGAGTGTGATGTATTTATGCAAATGATGGAACCAAAATTGCATGTGGAAGTAAATATATTATATCTGTTAGTATAGCATAGGTTTTGTAGCTTGGTACCAAAGTGGTTTCATCGTTTTTCTCAAACCATCAGTGTATTCTGACAGCTTTTTGCCTTTTTGGAAATGCAAAATCATTAAAAAAAAAAAGAAGAGAAAGAAAAAAAATGTAGTGTAGCACCTGTAATGGATAAAAAATAAAATGAAAAAATTATTAAACACAGTGTTATAATAACCAATGAAAAAATAAATACAAGAAGCCATGTTTTTTTTTTCTTCTTGCTAATAAACTACATTTTAATAATTACCTGTTTTCCTGTTTCCTTTTTTTCATGCTTTTTATCCATTTCCATTTGTTGTTGCTTTATTGCCTCCTGTTTTTCTTTGACTTTCTTTCTAAAGCCTTCACCTTTTTTCTCTTTCCATGCATCATAAGACGCCTTTGCATCGGCAATTTTAGTAAGATTTTCCTAAAGAAGGGCAATGCCAAACATTGAATAAATCAAACCAGGATTGTGGTGAATAAAGAATTCAAATGTTCATTAAATATTACTTCGTGCACTTTCTCCACTTTTAATTTCTCTTCCTGCTTTTTTGCACTCCTTGTTATTTTTAAAGTTTCTTCTTTCTTTTTGAGCCATTCCTTTCAAGAAAGAAAACAATATTTGAGCACATTTTAGATGCATTAAAGGGGTGTAAAAATGATTGGGTGGGTCTCTAGACACCTGGTACACAGCAGCTCTCAGTGAATCTGCTGCTTCTGGAAGACGCCGGCTCTCTTCTGTTCTCTGATCCAGAATCTTCAACGCTCCCAGGTATTTCGACTCTGCTTTATAAGAGCTCTTGTGTTTTCTGGAACTGGATGAGCGAGAGCTTGAAGGTCTAATGTCCAGAAGATGTTGCTCAATATCAATGAGTTTCGGTGTTTGGTGCATTTGAGTTAAAGGTGCACTAAATAATGCTTTACTCATTAAAACATGAAACACGACAGATATGATTAAAATTATGAACATGCATATCAGTGTGTGACCAAGTGAAAACAATTTTATTATATGATTAATATATGTGACCCAGGACCACAAAAAAGTCTTAAGTTTCAATCTTTTAAAATTGAGATTTATACATCATCTGAAAGCTGAAAAATCTTCTTTCCATTCATGTATTATTTATTAGGATCAGATAACGTTTGAAAAATCTGGAATCTGAGGGAGCAAAAAAATCTAAATATTGAGAAAATCACCTTTTCAAATGAATTCTTAGCAATGCATATTTCTAATCAAAAATTCAGTTTTGATATATTTGCGGTATGAAATTTACAAAATATCTTCACACACACACACACATATATAAATATATATATATAAGGAGGCAAGATAGAAAAATATAGCTTGAGAAATAAATAAAAGAAGTGTTTAGAAATGCATAAACTTCTTGAGATAATCGTTTGACTTGGTTTGAATAAAAGTATGTTAATGCAAATGATAATATAAATATTTTAGTATTGTAGTATTAGATGAATAAAAGTCAAATGGGTTTGGGAATGACATGAGGATGAGTAAACGATTTTCTTTTAATTATGATGTCAAATTTGAAATGCTGTGCAAATATGACATGGTTAAAAATCAGAAGTCCATCGTGCACATATACAGCATGAGGTTTTAAATAAATTCACTGACCTGTCGGCTGAATTTTGGGTTAGTGTGGATGATGTGTGGTCAAGGGAACCCTGCAAACTCTTCTGTTTGGAGAATGATGAAGACAGATATACTTATGAATTATATTAACATTTAGAAGATGACATGGCACATAACTGACCTTGATTTGATCTGCTTCCTTTAGTAACATGTCACACAAAACCATCAGAACAGGATCTTTTCACCTTTAATCTGACTTACATGCTTTTCTTCAAAGGATGTTGAATAATTTCTCTCTTTGCTCTCTTCTGAGGCTGCTGCAATGAAAATTGCAAATTAAAAATTATTAATAACTACTTAACCCCTTAACTGTCACCATCCTACCTGTGCGATGCTTGGTGCTCTTTTTTGTTGTTGCCCTTTTTCAGATGTTTTAGTAATCATTATAAATTATATATTATATATATATTATATATACTTTAAAATGTTTTGGCGGTGTCCCCCCACCCCCCCCCCCCACCCTTAAGCATGCGGTGTCAAGTGTCATATTACAAAATGCACTATAGTCTTTAACAATCAAAACTTTTTATTATCTTGACAAACCAAAAACATCACTGGAAAGGTCTGAGTCTCAGGATTCCATATTTTGTTGACACTTTTTATCAATATTAAAAAGAGAAATATGTTGCATTTAAAAATTAAATGGAGTTTGGATGGCACCCAGTGGCTGTTTGTGGTATAACGCCCTAACCTCAATTTTTATCAAATCAACTTCAAATTTGGACAAAAGTCTTACATTTTAAAGCAATTTTAGAGTAAAACCTATTATGTTATATATTTATTATATATAAAACATAATAATATTAGTACAGTTAATTTTTTTCTTTACAATACATTTTAACTTCTATAACTTTTTGATATAGAAGTTAAAAGAGACTAACCTTTGGTTCATATTAAGTTTGAATAGTGTACTTATTGATACCAATATACCAAAATGTAATATCATTACTACAGTCTCTGAACATGGTTTCCGCACCTACAGAAGCTGGATACATCTGCTCTGCTGGTGAACAAAACTCAGACTTTTCGGACTGGTCTTCATCTGGACCCTGAGTCGAAAAACAAAACAAGAGTCGATCAAAGCATCTCCTAGATTTAGACCTGAGCAGCTTGTGAGATATTATCTAGCACTAGACAATAACTACACTCTTAAAAACAAAGGTTTAAAATGGGTTTTGCAGCAACGCCATAGATATATAGACATGCATGTAATTAAGCATTTACAGCATTTAAATGGGTTACTGCTGATACGTTTTTATTTCATCTTCAAGCCGTTCTCACCAGAACACTATCACTGGCAGAGGTTCGACTCTTCTCAGGAGCGAGGGCTATAGACACAGAAGACGTGTAGGCTGGGCTCTCCTCTTCTGACTGACCAAAGTCACACATATTTACTGTCCTCTGCCTGGGTTTGGGTCTGGGTGACATGTCTTGAGCAGGACAACCTGTTTACATTAAAGAAAGTGTATTTTATTTATTAGTTTCTCACGTTTCTTAATCTAATTTTATAGTGGCTGGAGTAAACAAATACCGCAGAGTCTAGGATTGAATCATTATTGCAGTGATTAATATTTTTCTGGCATGTTGTGTTTCTGATGCAGTGTGTTGCTTTTATTTCTCAGACAACCATTAACATATTGCAGGATGACAGCTCGTACTGTGAGAGATTACCCACCAAAGAGTCCTGAGCACCTTGAGCTTTGATTGTATTGTGCATTAATTAGCACCATGCAACACGACAGTATTTATTTCCATCAAGAGTTGCATTGATTTTGGGCCGAGATCGTATATTGACTTGTTGTGATCAATTTATACGTTAAAATGATTCATCATGCTCACTGAACCACTGTTTCACAACTTAAACCCGATGAGTCTTGGCATTGTCATCCAGGAATATGTTCATGTGTACATCTGACATGAATGTTTGAGAAAAAAAAGCTACACATTGCAATGTTGCAAAACGAAATATTAATTAGTGCAATAATGATCCAATCCTAGACTCTTCAGTATTTGCTTATATAAATCCGAATGTCCAGGCAATGTTCAAATACACAGAAAACAGTAGTGTTATTGGTAACTGGTCTTGCAAAGACAGTAGATCTTAAATCATGACCTGCGGAGAGTTTCGGTTTAACGCTTCTCTCCCTGGGTTGGGGAACCGGTGGTTCACCATCTTCACCAATCCTTTGGTTGTCCTCATCTTGTTCTGAAGGCAATGGCTCTGGACTTGATTCCCATTGGCTGTTCTCAGAGTTTAGTGGCAGTAAAGGATCTGACAGGCTCTTCCTCACCACAGATTCTGTCTGGTTCCTCGTCTGCATGACTGGTTTGGACTGTTCGTCCTTCTGGAGTAAAGCAGACTCTGGTAGAAACTTGTCAGATAGAGAGGAAAAAGGGGAATCCGAATGCAGACTGTACGAATTGCTTTGCGAAGGGACAGAACTATGCCGGTCATCTTCACGTTTCATGAGATGTAGCTGTTCGGAGTTCACAGGTGAGCTGTTCCTTTTGGTTTTCACAAAAGACACTTTTTTGGGTTTGACATTTTCCTCTTCATCACCCGAAAGATTGAAATCGTTGATTTTGACTTTAGCCTTTCCTGCTTTAAATTTCACCTTCTTCTGTTTTTGCATCTTAAGGAGTTTGTTGAGTATGTCTGCAGAGTTCAAGTATAAGGGTAAAGAACACATTGGAAAAACAGAAGTGCATGCATATAACTCATGTTATATAAGAGAATAAACACGCTTATTCAGGGTAAGGTCAGCGGCATGAGTAAACCATTCAGTCATGATGTTTTAGACAAGTGTGACATTGTAAAACCAACCATCATCATCATCATCATCATCATCATCAAAGTCATCCGGGTAACTATGCCTGTTGGCTCTAGCAGACACAGCTGTCTTGAGCTCATCCTGAAATAAAAAAACACGCACATGTCATAGATCTTGTCTTGATAGGCAGCTCAGCTCATTTGAGACAGAGCCCGATGTGTCTGAGTGACCATGCTTTATTTTAGAGCACGCTACCAGTAACTTTACCTGAAAAGTCGTTCTTCTGGATGTCTTAGGGCTTTTCGTGTAAGCAAGTGTTGTAGAAAAATGCTCATCATCCATCATATCCACTGTTTAAATGCGATGATTCATTACTATACAAATAAACATGCTGGTTTAAAATATAGCATTTAATAATCAGACGTTCAAACGATTCATTCCTACCGTCGTTTAAAAACATAAGAGCGTTGTTCAGCTCATCATGGACGCCATTCGTTTACACGAGTTACCAAAGCAACCACCGAATGAGAATCTAGTGCGAATCTACTACGGCGAAGGCAAAGCGCGGTGACGCTGATGTATGGCACGCGCTTTATACATTGAATGCTTCTAGCTTTACCAGTTCATTCAAATCCGAAAAACGGAGGAGCAGAACGATCGATATGATTTGTTATTATTTTGCCTTTAAAGCTTCTAAAGGACAGTATCCTACTAAAATAATGTTTAATAAAATAAAATAATATTTAAATATATTTAAATAATAAACATTTACACTGGCCATCCTGGTTAAAAGTTTACATCTCCTTAGTCTGTTGCTTCTTTTTTTTCAAGGTATTTCTTTCAGTCATATAATGTTTGTACATGGTTTGTTCATGTGTTATGCCCCTTTGTCATGACTGGACCAATTTCTGAATATAACTGAAAATATAATACCATATCTATCCACCAGGGGGAGGTAGACATCGTAAAATGTTCCTGCAAGGGACTAAACGTCAACATAAGTGAGCTACTTGATCGATGGAAAAAAGAGTAGACAGCAGATTTATCATTCTGTGTTTTGATTGTATTGTTTTGTTTCAGTGTTATTTTAATCATTGGAATACAGCAGAAGTTACCATAATGAAAAGGCCTTTTAAGAAAATTTTATTTTCTTGCAGTTGTAAATGTCAGTCAGTAAACTCTTGTTTTATTGTAAGAAAAAAATCCATAGAAAAAAGGTTAATGTCCTTGCAAAAAAATAAAAAATAAAATAATAATAATAATAATTCTGTTAAATCAATATGAAAAAATCCTTCATATTGACACTGAACATTGGGCCTTTTACGTGCTTGTCTTCGAGTGTGTGTTTATTTGTCACACACACAGAAAGTAATGTGTTATAATCTTTCCATCCAACGATCCAAGTTTTTCTTCCTGTATCTTTGTCAACAGCCTGCAAGGAGCACAAATGTCTTCTTAATAAGATCTTGACCTCTGTATGACACGATTCATTTTCTCCATCACAATCCTTTTTTTTTCTTACCTGTTCCTGTCCTGCTGTTTCTTTTCATGAGGAAATGTCTGTGATATCACTGGCACCACTGTCATCAGCTGTGTTTGGACAGCAGCTGTTTAGATCACTTACATAAACTGTATGTGTTGGTAATACTTCATAGTGACTTCCATTAATACGTCATTAACATTATTAATTTGTGTCTCATTAGAACATTCTTACCCAAGACAACTATATAAACTAGAATCATACAAACATATTGATCTGGAATTATTAAGAAATTTAAAAAAAATTATTTCAACCTGTTCATAAAAATTACTTACAATGGAAAAAGATACATCCGACGGAAGTTAATTGAGCCAGTGCTTAAATGTTAAAATACTGACCTTTTGAAAAGTGTAATCGCACAACATAAACATGTTTGAGCATCAGTGGCCTAAGGCTATTAACCCCAACTAAGGAGGAAACCCACGTACACCATCCACTTACTCTGGCAGCTGTGAAAATAAAATAAAATGAAATGAAAAAAAAAATAATGAAAAATGAGATAAATAAAGAAAATACATAAAAAATTATGAAAATGAGATAAAATAATAAAATAAAAAAATAAAAAAAGATAAAAAATACACTATAAAATAATGAAAAATTAGACAAAAAATAAATAAAAATAAAAATAATTAAAATTAGAATCAAAACAATAATAAAAATAAAATAAAAAACGATGTGGTTATGCAATACCTGAATATACAGACATTACACCAGCCTCCCCGTATACTACAATATTTCCTTTATGTTTTCTATTGGTATTGAGTTTGTGTTTGTTTATTTGTTTGTTTGTTTTATTTAACTTTTTACTGTAGAAGAATATTAGAATATTACACTTTTAACTATCTTTTTGTCTTTTATAAACAGTATATATATTATATGCTTATTCTAATTAAACTAGTAAAATGTTCTTTCAGGGAATCAAGAAATCAAGCTCTAATCAAGCTATACCATGTTACTTTTTAATTAAGTAATACATTTATGTCTGAAGGAGGTGCATAGTTGTCATGTTTAAAACACCTGCTTATGCCAGTGTAACCAATAGGTTTATTAAGTTACTTTTCACAGTTAAATCTTGCACCACCTGTGTTTGCTGCAACAAATGTAAAGGTTCTTATTAAGAGGAAGAGACTTTTCAAATGTCTGCGGTATGTTTTAGTTGTAAGTTGCTTGCTGGTTTGTATCAAACAGAAAAAGGGGATGATGGGAAAAGATCAAGTTGCTGGAAGATGCCTGGAGCACCAACAAAGCCTGAATGGTTTATGTCAATGAAATATAAAGCTATAAATAATACTGGTCACGGAGATGGAGAGAGTAGGAAATAGGATGCAATAAAGTGGAATTTAGTATGTCAACGATGCAACTGTTAAAACAATTTGGTTTTCCAGTGTTTTCCACATTAATACAATTAAATATTCTCTTCTTTTAGAAATGCATAATTTACAGTAGCATGGGTTTTATGCAGATGTTTGTTTATGTTCATTATCACAAACATTAACATATGAAATGTAATTATTCTGATCACAATTTACAATTATCAAACTCTTGTTATAATAACTCTTGCGTGACGTGTTTTTAAGAGTGTTTTCTCATCTGAAATTTCCTATCAGATGTCAAATAGACGTTTAGAAGATGTTTATGATTTACAGCTGTCTGAAACAGATGTTTGTACACAGCAGATGCTTTCGCAGACATCTTGCAGACGTGAACATTCAGCTGACAAATGTAATTTCCTTTCTAAAGACACAAAACTGATAAACACGAGTATTTTTCTGCTCCATGCTCCATATGGCACCTCACGGTTTGCTGGACAAACACTCGTCGTATTTTTGTGCTCCTAGAGACAGCTGTGTCCACATTCATGTTTTTGTCTCTCCTGACGTGATCTCAGGTTGCTGTTTAGCTGTGTAGTTGTTACTCTCCATGTGGTTCCCTTTGCCCTTCTCCTCCAAGTAAACACAGCATCAGTGCTCCAGTCTTAAAAGGTCTGGTCAAAGGCTGAACGCTGTGGGAAACCAAAGACTGTTTATCGTAGTTGCCTTTTAAGAGCCGAGGCTGGCAGCCATGGGCCTTTTTTTCTGTAAACACATGACGTGGGGTTATAACATGGTGAAATGAAACTGTGATAAATCACTCTTCTATAGATGTAAATATGCCTTTGCACAGTGAAAACAGCACAGTTACACTGTATTGGCTTACATAGGCTTTGGTTTATGTTTAAAATATGTTGCAACTCATAAATAGCGCCTACATGTAATTGATTTGTTAGGGGAAATGGATGACCATATTAGGAGGCAAATGAAACAATGTGGCAATTTGTAACTATTTTAAAAATGACACATTTCTTTAAATTAATCATATTGTATGCATCAAATAAACTGAAGGACAAAATATAGTGTGATACAATAATGAAACAGATTAATTTATATTTTCTTTGAAATTAGATAAAAAATAAGGAATTCATTTTCTTTTGAAATTTTTGTTTTACAGGAAACTAGTTGATGTGCTGATGACATGAAATTAAATATTTAATACATTTAAAAATAAGTAAAAATCTAGTAAATTAAATAAAAGTAAATTCTATTTCATTAAAATAGTTTTGTTGTAATAAAAGAATGTCCTTAAGTTGATTCAGTGATATATAAAAAAAAAAAAAAATTTAATCCGGTTTCATATTGATATAAACATCTAAAAAGAAAGTAAATATATTCCATTCTTTGTTATCAGCAACATGAAGTGCATTAAACATTATATTACGTCATGGTCATGGCAAACTTGCGGTTCATGAATGAACTGCAGGTTTTTTTTTATTTTATTTTTTATTTTTATGGAAAGCTAATAATTCATTAAATCACAAAAATGCTAAATTTAAATAAATCTTTTTCACTTACTAAAAAACATTAAATATTATACCTGCATGTCATGTGATCACTGGAGTAATATGTAATCATGTTCAATAATCAACATTGCGACCTCATAAAATCATAACCAGAATTTTTTGACATTTCTATAACGGTTGATTCATGAATGCGTTTGAGTGTTTGTAGGACATTAAAGATATTTTTTTCTGCTACAGTGTTCTATTATTAAGGCCTGAAAGGTCCCCTTCCTCAACTCTCTCTATTATTAAAGCTTTTAAATGTGTTTGTGATGTCTGGGCATGAGGATGCACTGGAGGAACGTCTCTGCTGTGCTCACTGCCAAGTGCCCTCAAGTTATCTATGCTTAAGAACTCTAGGCATGCAACTGTAAAAATGATTTTTCCAAAAGTTGTTAATAAAACAAAGATCGCACTGTTAAACACAGTTTGTTTGGCTTTATTTGTTATGTTTGAGATGCTGGATACGATAATGTCATGACTTTTTGTGTATCATTAACAGATATGCTGATAACTCAAGCTAACTTGTTATTACAAAGATGACATGGTGCATGCATAATACTGAGCTCTTACATTACACAGTTAGCAAAAGTGACCAGAAATGTACACTGAATGATTTTTGTCTGTTATGACTGGAATGTTCTAGAATATTAGAGAAACTTCCAGAAGGTTGTTATACATGTAAGTAGTAGTGCCTTTAATGCATAATTATCACAAAAACTTGTCTGTGCTAAACAGAAGAGCGGTGTAAAAAAAAAAAAAATGTAATAACAACCCTGAAGTCAAACTGATTTTTATTATATTGTGTTACTTTAGATGTTTATCAAGAAAATACAATTTCAGTCTTTCTACTAAATTTCAGATTTAATTAAATGTGTTACTTGCTATTCAGTGTAATTGTTCGTTGAATTATGTACTTTTTATTTCCGGTACTACACAGTCACATATTCAACATTTGGATTTTGCACTGAAATTATTAGTTTGGTGAACTAACAAGTCATTTTAGACTTCTACAGGATGTGGGTAGGAGGAAAAAAATCCCAGCTAAAAGTATAATTATTTGAGTTCTTATTAGTTGAGTTTATTTAGCGTGAGCTCAGACAGAGCTACTTTAACCATTACTACTGGTGCTAAAAATAATAAGAGTAATCTCACATTGGTGTAATAATAAACTGAGCTGTGAAGGGCCAGTCTGCCTACATCACATTAATTAAAGTCTTCATCATGCTGTTTTTCTGCTTCGAATAAATAAGCTCCTGCTCATAAACCGAATCGAAATCCTTTGAGGTTCACAGCAATATTTAAATGAGTGATGCTTTACATACTGTACAAGTGTACTTTCAGAGACGCTGTCAGTCCGTGCATTGTTCTTCATTCCAGTGAGTATATAAGAAAGGAGACATTTTGAGAGGAAATATTTCCCACATTATTGGACTCCGTTAAATATTTCTCCTGGTGGATGGTGTGTTGCTATGGCATTGAGCTGTAGACACACACATGAACAAACTCCCAGAGCTGCTCCAAACCATCACTGCGTTCAGAAATGCGTGACAGGATTACATAATGATTGCGGCTCTCTCCCAGAGACTAATCTTGTGGAAGAGTCTGTAAATAACAGTTTGGCGTAAAGTTCATCTACTGTTCACAAACCTCAGATTGCTTCTTTAAATAGTAGTTAGTGCTAAATGGCACAGTTATACAGTAATCTATAAAATGTATTTAACATTCATTATTTTAAAGCATTTGAAATTCATTCTGCTATCTCTACAATCACAGTGGGTATTTGTTTCAGTTCATGCTTTCACATCATCTGTAGTCGTTATGGGCATTCACTAGTGCCAGAGGGTTACATTTATAATAATATTAATAAGTTCATAGTGTTTAAAGACGCCTCTTATAAAGTGGGAACGAAATTTAGGAAACACTTTATTATAAGGTGTCCTTTGTTATACATGTTACATGTACTTACTTTTATAATAACAATTAATTATAACCCTAACCCTTCACCAAACCCTAATCCTTACCATATAGTAAGTGCATGTAGGTAACTCTGTAGTTAAATGTATAATTTCACCGTCACCTTGAATTAAAGAGTAACTGAAAATAACACTTTTAAGCTCTCAGGTCACATTAAACTGATTAAAAGTGACAGTACAGACATTTATTATGTAACAAAAGATTTATATTTTAAATAAATGCAGTTCTTTTGAACATTGTATTCTTCTGCGAATCCTTGAAATTGAAATGCATCATGGTTTCCACAAAAACATTGTGCAGCACAACTGTTTTAACATTAGAAATGTTTCTTGAGCAGCCAATCAGAACGATTTCTGAAGATCATGTGACACTGAAGACTGGAGGAGTGATGCTGAAAATAAAGCTGTGAATCACAGAAATAAATTACACTTTAACACAGATTCACACACAAAACAGCTGATTGAAATTATAAAAATATTTCATATTATTACCTTTTTTTGTTTTTTGTTTGTTCTCTATTCTGAGGAATACACCACACTGCCTCACACAAGATTCATGCCAATCAGCAGCCTCCCTGAAGACACTGGTCCTAACAAACTTCAAAATCAATTCTGTCGCTCTATTACATTAGGCACAGATCTGGCAGTGACTGCAGTTTGGCAGAAGTCTCACGGCACACATGGAATCTGAATTATTCATGCTTGGCACCACTGGGAAAATAATAAACTTGAACCAAACATGACGTACACTAATGAACTGATTCAATGAGTCACGCTTGTGACAGACGTGGAGATCAGAGACTTCATTTATTTAATGTCATTCGGTGGTAAAATATTTGTATTCATGTTTATAGACAGCAGCTATGTTAACAAATGGCGAAAAGAAAGTAAAGACAGTAAAACTCCTGCAATATGACACATAAGCAAACTACTGCTATTCAGAAGGAAAGAGAAGCACAATCAAAACAGGTCTGGTGCAAAACTGGATCAAATCTGTGCAAACAGAGGCTAGGATTGCCAGGCTAACAAAAAATAAAAACAAAAAAATCACTGTTTGGTTCCAAACTTTAATGGTTTTAAAAGCAATGAATTCTTAATGGAGTGCTATTTTAGCACGAGAGTATTTGTCAGGTTTATTATGCATGATCATGGAGACAGAATAGAGGAATGTGTTGATTATAGCATGGTTTTTAAAGCATGTGTGCACAAATAGAGTTAGATCTCGACATCATGCAACCAAGAAGACAAATACATGACTATACAGTCATTTTTGTTGATTTCTCCATATGAGAGCAATGATTCAGTTTATTGTGGATTAAGAAAAATTGTTTTGAACATGCATATGTCCAAGGACTATGTAGCCCATACTTCACAGATTTCCACAGAAATTCAGAAGTTGTCACACCTAAAATTCAAATTCAAATTCTGCTTGTTTATTGAATAAAGCACTTTATTTATGTGTTGAACTAAAAATAGTAGGGGAAATGGATGTAATTCTATGTTAAAGATGTTTCATGTGTGTGGATATCTAACACCTTAGAATCAGAGGCTTTTGTTTGTTTTAATTTTTGACAGTCTGAGAGTAGTTTGTGACACTGTTGAAATCTCTTTTGGAAAAAACGCATCTGAGATTAGGTTATTTTGTCTCAAGAAAAACAAAAAACAAAGATAAGTCTAGCATTGTCTACCCAATTTAATTAAATCTTTTGTTTTTTCCATGACTGAAATTATATATTAAAGAAATCGAATTTTTATTTATTTGTTTTTACACAAACAACAAAATGTAAAAAAAAAAAAAAACTTATTTTGACATTTTAGCATGCCGATAATGCAAGGTGACCATGAAGTTAGGTTGATCTCCCAGTCCCTTCCATTCCTCATGATTTTAGTAAGATTTCACTGATTGTGTCAAGTACAGAGATGAACAAAATAACTGAATACTGAGTGATTTCTGGTTTCCATTGATCTGTGTACATGTTATTGATCTGTTTCCCTCACCTCTGTCTGCAGGTCCCTAATGCAATCTTCAAGAGCACTGCTAGTCGAAAAACAAGTCATTGTCACCAAGCAAGCATCAATTTAAAAAATCTGTCTTTATTATTATTTATTTATTTATTTCGTTTTAAATTAGTGTTGTCAATTCGTGATAATCACATCCAAAATAAAAAAAGTATTTGTATAATATATATATATATACATACATACACACAGAAACGTGCATGTATATATTTAAAAATATATATTATTTAAAAATGCATTTATATTTAAAGTTATATATATATATATAAACAAATACAATTATTATATACATGCATGTATGTTTTTTTTTATCAATGATCAATATACACAGTAGCTACACATGCATATATTATGTTATGTAAACAAAATCTTTTATGTTGGATGCGGTTAATCGTTTGACTGCACTATTTTAAATAGCTTTATGGTTTTAGTTGGTAAAGGCGATTATTTTTTTTTAATCCAAATAATTAGACTCGTTCAGCTGGACTCGCAGCGTGATCTCCTGAACTCGATGCTCCTCATTAGCCTGACAAGCCCTGGCTGTCTGTTTGGGAAGGAGACCCATGAAAGAATGCAAAGCATACAGACCCTTATATAACATCAGCTTGAGTCTGTAATGAGCTGCATTGCAATTTATGTTCGCGAAGGACTGGGCAGACATCTGTGTGTCCCAAAGCGCAGCATGCGTCCAAATGATTCGCTCCTGAGATGATGATACGTGACAGAATCGAGTGCCAGATGTTGAGAGCGTTTCCATGTGGGTTAGATGTATTTGACATTTAAATATTCGCTAGACGTCACCGACAGCATATCTAATCAGCTCGCGCAGTGCACTAAAATCACCAGCCAGTTCTTTTGGGTGATGCGCATGCATGGTGCACAGCATCTCCAGACGAGAATAATGCATCTTTAAGGAGCTCTGTCTGCCGGTGCATCCATTGGCTAGCTGGAGGTTCCACTGTGTGCTGTGATTGGCTATACTTAACGATCCTTGGCTTGTCATTTGTCCCTGTAATTTACTATGAATATTGTATGCAGGCGGAAAAGCTGCTGATAAGTTTGAAATAGCTTAGGGTGAGACGTGTGTGTGCGGGCATATATATATCTCCTGGGTTGATATATTTCTATCATTTATTAGGAATGCTTCTCTCCTGGGTTCGGATAGGTAGGAATGGTCTCAGTCGGATATTCAGCATGTGAATAGATATTTCTGCCGCATGTTTGGAGAGGACTGTTACGCAAAGAATGTTTTGCGCTAAGCTGAAGGATCTGAAGATTGCAGGGGAATGTCCGTTTTCTATGGTCGTGGGAAATGAGGAACCGGCGGATTTTGAGGAGAGCGGAGCGGTGAACGTTGTGCCAGTGTCCAGAGAGGTGCAGAGCAATCTCACCAGCATTCTGCCCAGACGCAAAACAAGCCGAAGCAAAGTTAATCTGCATTCACTGGGAGAGAGCATCCGAAAGCTGGTGTGCCCAGAGGTAGATTAATGTCTCTGATGTGTCTAATGCACCTGATGATGTGCTTGCAGCAATTTCTTACACAATGCATAAGGGGGGAAAAATCAGTTTTATGTCAGCGTGCGCATGCAATGCGCGCAAATAGAATTTTATAACTGAGAGAAGTGCGCGAGACAGACAAACGATATTAAATGCATTGCCAAAAACACACGTTATGCTACCTTTAATGCATTTTCTGTTTATTATAGTTCGACAAATTACGAGATGCATTGGTCAGAGTTATGAAACAGCCGAGTTGGTAAGATATTATTTTTCATTACAATACTTTGTCTTACATCGGTTTATAAAATAGTCTATTATCACATTTAAAAGTGCTACAGTTTTACGATTTGCATGACGCGCCTTTACTAAAGTAGAGGTAGTTTGAATTTTGTGCACGTTCTTATGACAGTATATTGCATCAGTATTTTTCCACATTGTTTTCTATATTACATTACCTACAATATTTCAAATCATATAGCATATACTGTTATCTGTGTGAATTATATATTACATCAGATTTTATTAGATTATGTTAATATTGCAAAGACCAAGTGTTCTAATGTGGTGTTAATTTACCGACTGTGCTTTAATATAAGTGTCCATACATTAGCCCTGTAGCATGCAGTTCTGATGTATCTCAGACACTGGACAATGCTGAACAATTATCAGATGTCATGAGAGACTACTCCCTAAAAACAGGTAAGTGAGCCATTAAAAATGCTGTATGACTCTGGAGCACAAAAGCAGTCTTAAATCTCTGGAGTAGGTTCCGGGAGCGTTCCCCTAACCTTAAGGGAACGTTCTATTTACGTTAAGCAAAATTTCCTGGATAACCAATAGGGAACGTTCTGGCAACGTTCTTGCAACGTTCTGGGAACCCAAAACTAACGTTCCCAGAACATTTTCAGAACGTAATATTGCTAGCTGGGTTTGTAGCCAAAAATACATCGGATGGGTCAAAATTATCAATTTTTCTTTTATGCCCAAAATCATTAGGATATTAAGAAAAGATCATGTTCCATTAAGATATATATAGTAAATTTCCTACCGTAAATATATGAAAACTTAATTTTTGTTTAGTAATATGCATTGCTAAGAACTTAATTTGAACAACTTTAAAGATGATTTTCTCAATATTTTGAACTGTCAGATTCCAGATATTCATACAGTTGTATCTCAGCCAAATATTGTACTATCCTAACAAACCACACATTAATGGAAAACTTATTTATTCCATTTATAATCTTAATATTCATGTGAATTGTGCTGATTGAATCCCAGAGATCCCCATGGACACGCTAAAGACATCTCTGGGTCTGGAGGTGTTTCGGGACTGTTATGAGGAGGACGGTCATATTCTTCGTGTGGTGGGGGGAGCTCTCCACGATTTTCTCAACAGCTTCAACGTTCTTCTAAAGCAGAGCACGCCGTCCACCCCAGAGGTCCAGCGCTACGTCCAGCAAGCCTCCATCCTCTGCCTGGACAAGGATCCGGGGCTCCTGACCGTCTATTTCTTCAATCCCCTCCCCACCACCGAGCTCTTCTTCTCGGGGATCATCCAGGCGGCGGCGTGCTGGCTCTACTGCACTCGGGTGGAGGTCAGAATGGAGGTTGGGGGTAAAGACAGCGGTGCTCTTCAGGCCACTCATCAGCCCCATCTGCTGTACTCGGTGATCGTGAGAGACGGCAGGAACCTGACGCCGAGCCCCATGAGGACACCCTCGTCCGGAGACATTCCCCTCTCGCTGCTCTACTCCACTTTTCCCTTCCACATTCTCTTGGATCAGGATATGGGCCTGATGCAGATCGGAGACGGTTTGAGGAGGAGGCTCGGCCGAAGCAGACCCGTTTTCCTCGAGCACTTTCTCATCGTTTCACCTGAGATTCGAGCCAGCTTCCAGGATATTTTAACCATGCTTAACACTCAGTTTGTGCTGCGGGTCAAGCAGCACGGAGCAAGCTCTGCCGACAGCCCTGGAAAGGTATTTTTGGTTTAACAATCTGCCTTTGCGTGTGCCCTATGTATTGAAATGCTAATGCACCGTGAAACTGCTTACCTGGGAAATATTAAAACGTCAAGCTTAGTGAGGAAAAAAAAACATACAAGTTTGCAGTTTTGAGTGAATGCGTTTGCACAAACTTCTGAAGGTCTATGTGTCATTTCATCACACCCACATCAAAGAGAAACAGGTTTCATGTTGATTAGACAATTAAAAAGCACAACACGATTCAACTAATCAGTGTAAGTAATTAGTAGGATTTTTCCTTAAAGGTATATTTTTGTGCTGATCTGAGTTTTTACAAGGTGGTATTTATAATGGCAAACCTCAGTTTCTTGGGTTGCAGATGATCAGTATAATAAGGGCATGGTGGCAAATGTCAGGCGGCTCAAAGCCGGTCTTAATGAGATCTAGTCTTATCCTCACACGAAAGGAATGACACAGCATCCTCTAGATTGATTTACAGTACACACTGATGGAGTTTGTGTGCATCTATATGGTTCAGGTAATGTTTAGTCTTATGTTCTTGCCTTTTTCTACACGTGTCCTTATATGACCAGATCTGTTCGTTTGATATACTGTAGTCTCTCTCAGTCCAGTTTCATCCTGGTGGAAACATAGTGTAAATATTTCCAGTGAACACTCAAAGATTTAGCTGGAATGAATGTAAGGTTAAGATGACTTGACATATTATGGGACTTACTTCAAAGCGAATGCATATCAAATACCTTTGAACAAGATATGAAAGAAATTATATTATATTCAAACTGATCTCATGAGAAAACTTAACAATTCCGGCTTTTGGTGAATTGGTGGCGAATTTGTATAAAAATTCATAATGTTACTTTTGTTTGAAAATGTACAAGCAGAATTCGAATATGAATATTGCTGCTTTAGATATAAAAATATGTCTATTTCATATAGGAAAAATTTAATGTTTCTGTTTGTTTGAAGATTGGTTTCTATTGGATTTTAGTTATAAATATTTGGGGAAACACTGTGCATCAGGACTGAAACTGAAGCAGAAATGTTTATATAACATATGGTTTGAAATAAAGAATTTAAAAAGAAAATCTGAGAAGAAAGATGGGAAGCGAAACCATTTAAAAAAAATATATTTTATGAAAATACACAATATTTTTTGATCAGTGAAGGTCCACCGGTAACCAAACCTTCAGCGAGGCATCAGTGGATTGTATGAAAATGTATAGAAAAGACTTTATTAAATTTGCCAAAATGTAAAATATGTGAGTGTTGTTTGTTTATATATATATATATATATACACACAGCTCTAGAAAAAAAATTGAGAGTAAACTCGAAAATTCTCAGTTCCTCTGGTTTAGTGCTTTTCATTTGTTGTGATTGAAAATTATTTATTTCTTAAGTCTGCTGATGTTAAGACATTGGTATCGTGTTGCCTAAAATCTAATGTAAACATAGCATCTTTTCTGTTATTTTGGCCAAATGTTATTTCATGCTCTAAGTTTTAATTTAAGTGTTTACAAAAAAAAAAAAAAAAAAAGTTATACTCAAAAACTCCAAAGAAACAGAATTTTTCAAGTGGTCTCTTAATACATATATTTTTTCCCCGACATCGGTCACATTTATAACACACTAGTCCCAAACTCTGAATTAATTCCCTCTCATTGCAGCACATGGACCTGAAGGGGCAGATGATCTTCATGTCAGAGATGAGTGCTCTGCTCTTCCTCGGCTCTCCGTGTGTAGATAAACTGGAGGAGTTGACAGGTCGCGGCCTCTACCTCTCTGACATCCCCATCCACAATGCACTGCGAGATGTTGTTCTGGTCGGAGAACAGACCAAGGCCCAGGATGGACTGAAGAAGCGTCTGGGTAAAGCCAAAGCCGCCCTGGAACAAGCCCACCAGGCCCTGGAAGAAGAAAAGCGGCGAACAGTAGAGCTGCTCTTCACCATATTCCCAGGGAATGTGGCTCAGCGTTTGTGGCAGGGGCTTCCAGTGCAGGCTAAAAAGTTTGATCACGTCACAGTGCTGTTCTCAGATATCGTGGGCTTCACTGCGATCTGTTCGCGATGCACGCCCATGCAGGTGGTGAACATGCTCAGTGCGCTCTACACGCGGTTTGATCACCGCTGCGGTGAGCTGGACGTGTATAAGGTGGGTTTTTAATATAGTGCACTAAAAAATGCTGTCTTCCTTTTTAGGTCTTGCAGCTTCAAACTAGATTGAAAAAATGCTCCTTTAACTTATTTTACGGCCCTTGGGATTTCATACTGATCATTCGCCTTGAACCAAACAATAGTTAATGTCATAATTTTTAACATGCATGCTCATAATTTGCAGGGAGTTTTGCTGATGTAATCTGAAGCTGAATTTCCCATAGACATGCAGCAGAGATGAATTTCTTGTAAACATTCATACAGACAGCTATATCCTAAAATAGATTCCACTTTTGTCTTCTCCAAACATGTCTCTATGTGTGTCTCAAACATCTCTCTCGAGAAGTCAAGGTGTAGGATTTTGTTAAAGTAAAGTTAGATTGTTATTATAGCTGGATGCTCACAATCTGATGATGCTTTTTTGTGCTCGGTAGTCAGTTAACCACTGTGTGTGAATGGGAATGCACTGGTGAGCTTTTAATAATCATGCAAAAAAATAATTTCATATTAAATATCCCTAACTGAATCTACCCAGAGGTGTGTCTTTTGTGCATTCAAGGTGGAGACCATTGGGGATGCGTACTGTGTAGCCGGAGGCTTGCACAAAGAGAGTCCGACCCACGCTGTCCAGATCGCTCTCATGGCTCTGGAGATGATGGACTTGTCTGATGAGGTCACGACCCCCATGGGAGAGGTTATCAAGGTTAACACTTCAGCAGGTTTTTCTATGTTCTGTCACAGTATGATTATAAACGAGTCAGATGCGCCACTTAGTTTTGATCTTTTAATCTTCTCATTTCTCACGCAAACCTTTGCTAGAGACAAAATAATGCAACAAAGACTGAACAGAAGTCTCCATTTAAAAACCAAAGCATGACTCATTGTATATTTTTGTACAAACACCTTCCCACTACAAGGAGAATGGTTTTCGAAAGGTCCTGTTTTAGACTCAATAATTAATCTATGCAATTGTTCTAATTATAATTATAATATGAATACTGCTGCCTTTGAGGCAAAACTATGATAATTTTATCTAACAAACATTTATCTTGAAGAAAGGTCATATTTATGTTTGTTTGAAGATTGAGTTTGATCTTCAGTATTATCATTGTTTTGATACATTGAGTCATTTTCAGACGCTTTTATCCAAAGTGACTTTGAGGAAACAATAAGAATCAACAAAATAGCAATGATATATCAAGTGCAGAACGCATTGCAAGGTTTTTTAAATCTTATAATAAAAAGAAAAGGAACAGAGGAAGCTAATGTTAGATGCGTTTTTTTGCTTTTGTTAATTGTGTAAAAAAAAAAAAAGCAGATTAAAAGGCTAGTGTTTTTTTTTATTTTTTAAGACACCAAGAAGTAAATAGAGTGCAACTCTAAAAGGGGCATTTTTTAAAATAAAGAATATAATTAGAATAGAGATTGCTAAAGTTCATAAATGAGGAGGACGATAGAAACAATAAGAATCAACAAATTAGCAATGATAAATCTTATAATAAAAAGAAAGCAGATGGAATAGAAAAAGAATAAAGGAAGCTAGTGTTAGAGGCTTTTTTTTGCTTTTGTTAACAGTGTAATAAATAAAAAGCAAACAAATAGATTAGAGAAGCTAGTGGGGTTCTTTAAAGATAGAGCAAGTCTAAAAGGGGCATTTTCTTTAAATAAAGAATAGAATTAGAATAGAGATTGCTGGAGTTAGAGGGTCAAATAAAAATGGAAGATATATTTAATAAGAAATATACAGTATTGGAAAGCAGATGTGCGAGGTGCTAAAACTGGCGCAGAATTTTATGGTTTGAAATAAAGAGATTTTTTTTGTTTTAAGTGAGTCTCTGCTTTGTTTTATTCTCAGATGCGTATCGGGATCCACTCTGGCTCGGTTTTGGCCGGTGTGGTCGGTGTGAAAATGCCCCGCTACTGCCTTTTCGGCAACAACGTCACATTGGCCAACAAGTTTGAGTCTTGTAGCCTGCCGAGAAAAATCAACGTCAGTCCCACCACGTACAGGTAAAAACACAGACACGGCTCTCCTGTTTGTTAATTCTGTATATTGCACTTCTTGGCATCGAATAAATGTTTTAGTAATTATTTAAATCAGCATGTTTCTACACTAACTCTCTTCTTTAAGTGAGAGCAAATACATGACTTTAACAGCGAGTCGATTAGTGTACAGGAACAGCATTTATTTGACGTAAAACATTCCTCCAAATGCATCTGGGGTTTTGATGCTGGAGAAAGAATAACATGTGAAGATCTGCCTCATTAAATCATTTCTGGCTGAGCCAAGCATTTCTGTCATATTCCACTTTCTTAGACAGCTTTACTGTATAGCTCCATGTGGCCTTTAGGACGATAAGTTACTTCTCTCTCATTTCAGATTGTTAAAAGATCGTCCAGAGTTCATTCTCATCCCCCGGACGAGAGAGGATCTTCCGCCCAACTTCCCCGCCAACATCCCTGGAGTTTGTTACTTCCTCCAGGCTCACGATCAGAAGACGAGTGTTGCTTCCAGAAGCTGTGCTTCATACGAAACGCAGGCCAGCGGATGAAAGCGTCAAACCTGGAAACAGTGGATTAACACTGTCCCTTCCTCTGCGTATCGTTTAAGTTGAGCAAAGCTGTCTTATAAAACTAGAAGGATATACAGTTTTGTTCACAGTAGTCTTGAGATTTAGATCCTCTTTTGTTTTAATATGTTGACGTCCTCCTGACTGTATAGCAAAAATCGAAAGCGTAAAGAATGTCAAACACGTGTATCTGATCGACTACTACTTGTGAACCAGTTAGTGTCTATAAGGACAATTAGTATCAGTCTGAATAGAGCACATGTCATTGGAGTGCACTACACAGTGAAGATTCAGCTCACCACAGTCATCCTCGAAGTAAACATTGTGACTGTTTTTTTTGTATTGTAATAGATCTGTAATAAACATGCTTTACTCAAGGTTTTGTTTTTATTAATCTGCTCTTTTCATGAAAAGAGTGAAAGAGAGACCACAAAGAGAGCGCTAGACACTGATCTTAATGTTTTATTAACATAATGTTGTTTAACAAAACAGGGGTTATGTGTGGTTTAATATGGTAATATATCAGAAGTACAATAGTAGAATTCTATGCTTTAGAAAAAAAAAAGTTATGCAAGCTATTAAAGTATTTTTAATTTTTCTAAATATTTCACAACATTTGATGCATGGTAAAAATACACTACACTTTGCATTTTTGAGGGGAAAAGCAGTGTATAAGTCATACTTGATTATTGCATTCAGAAATGGGCCTGATGTAAAATACTGGTAAAATCTTTTTATTAACCACAATAAAAATATAATAAATGAATAAATGATAAAACATATAAACTGTATATAAACAGTACCAGCCAAAGGTTTTTGAACAGTAAGATTTTTTATGTTTTTTAAGAATATCTTCTGCTCACCAAGGCTGCATTTATTTACTTCATTTATTTGATCCAAAACAAGAAAAAAAGCTGAAAATACAGCTGTGCATCACAGAAATAAATCACAGTTCAAAACATTTTTTAAATAGTATGAATTTTTCACAATATCACTGCTTTTACCGTGTTTCTTGATCAAATAAATGCAGGCTTGATGAGCAGAAGAGACTGTCTATATTTACAACATTTTAGAAAAGGTTTTATTAATTGTTTCAGAATATAAAAAACAATTTTGATAAATTAGAGTAATATTACATCTTGCTATTTCATATGGTGACTGAACGCAATATGTAAGCTTCAAGATAATTATAAAATAACAACAGAATCAGTTATGCATGAAATGACTACCTTATTTTCTTAATTTGATGCCTCTTTTCATTAATTAGATTGATCACAATCTATTTCTAAGCAACTCCAACGATAAAAATCTCCTGACATCCTTCCACTCTCTAAAGCTTTTTCTATTAATATTAATAAGGTCATGCTGGCGTTACTGGACGTAACCTAATTATTATTCATGACCCATGTCTTCAAAAGCGTCCACCTACTGTAGCGTCTACCTCGCAGCCAATCAGGTAGGTTTCCCGGACATACGTCACGTCGCGTAATCAATATTCATGAGCCAGTCCTGGATGCAGCTGTGCAGAGCTTCTTGCGTCCCGTTGGCTGCATCCTCCGTCAATAACGATGCGCTCGGTTCAGGAATGGAGGTCTCTCATCTAACAGCTGCACGGTTTGTCAGTGCTGGTGTTCAGTGATTTAGGAGATCAGGAACAAACAGAGGATTCAGGGGAATTCATCCAAACATGGTATGTTGCAACAATCTGGTTGCGTTTTACGTGTCTTTTATTTATTCTCGTGTCACTGTTGATGTAAATATCTGCTCTGCTGCTCACGGTAGCGTCGATGAATGTGTAAAAGCGATGGAAATAAGGCATTGCTCAATTATGTAATTCTGTATTATAGGTAAATCATCGCTGTGTGATAAAATGCAGTGAAGGTCCTCACAGCTCATGTTTTGATTTACGCACAAAACGCACTTCAGGTCATCTGTATAGATGGCATCTTGAAGATGTAAACAATGAAAAGCAAATAATGCTTTATAATGCAACTAGTGTAAAGCAGGTGATTATATTGTGTTTGATTTGTTTTGGCAGTACGGTTTTGTGAACCACGCTCTGGAGCTTCTGGTGCTGAGAAACTATGGTCCAGATGTGTGGGAGGACATCAAGTGAGTTCTGTTACATCATGGGTGACATGTTTTGTTTATTTATTTATTTGTTCTTTATTTTTACATTTATGTGCAATGTATATTATATTTGAAAAATGTGTGTTCTGTACATATAATAGATTATATTAGATAAATGTGTACATAAATAGTGTTTTATTAGATAAAAGTGTGTGTGTGTGTGTGTGTGTGTGTGTTTGAGAGAGAGAGAGTGTACTTGTTTTTATATCCCGGTGTGGACTTGGACCTGATTGCACACCAAACCCGTGGGGACCCCATGAGCGGTGGGGACCTGATTCTGGGTCCCCACAGGCACACCCATTGCAATTGATAGAAATCGCCATTTTAACATGTGTGGCAGTCTTTCCCTGAAAATGTCCCTTGGTCCTTACGGGGTAGGTTTACCAGACAAAAATTGTGTTTGTGTATAAACTGTGTTTCAGAGTGCGCCCTCTATGGTCAATACTGGAACAACAGTGTGTGTGTTTTTTTTTTTTTTTTAAATTACAAGATTGCTTCAGACAGATTAAAAGAAACCTAGTAAACCTAAGTAAAAAACTGACATTGAATCCAAAATGGTTTATGATAATGTCTTTATTCATATTATTTATTTTTATTTAATTATTCTTGCATATTATTATTCTTTTACATGTTATTGATTTCCTTAATCATTTATTTATTTTCTACTATATGCTCTGATATGTTACAATATATCCAAATGTAATATCTTTGGTGTCTCTTCTGTGATCTTAATCTTCTGTGATCTCTGACTTAATCATTGGGTCCATGTACTTTTGCATCCATTCCTTTTTCCTTTTTTAAACCACAAATGAAATATGGAAAAAAAATGGGGTTTCTTCTTTTTTTTATTTTAACACTGATTAATAGAATTTGCAGATACAAGCTAATTTCCCTTATACAATATTATTATTTTATTAAAAATAGTATAAATGAAATACAACTTGTTGTTTAATATGTAAATATACTGAATTTAATTTCTAGGTGTTTACACAGATGCTAAAAGCGCCCACTAATGGCTTTTCTTCTGGAATCAATGGAAATACTTGCATCAAAACAGCCAGAAATATATATATATATATATATATATATATATATATATATATATATATATATATATATATATATATATATATATATATATGCTCTAAAAACGCCTTAACAGACGACATTGATTCATTTACATTCTAATTTGTTTAATTTTTTTCCCCATCTCTTTACTTTTAACTGTTTTATGAATAAAGACGACTTCTAAATTACTGTGACTTTTTTTGTCTGGCTGTTAGGTGTTTTAGCCTATATTGTTTAGCCTATATAAAGGTTTAGGAGTCGCTAGGCTACGCTAGATGTTCAAATTAAAAATAGCCTACCCAAACATACAGTCATGTGAAAAAGTTAGGACATCCTATTAAATTCCATGGTTTTCTGTATCTCACTGTCTGAAGTACATAAGCTATAATAGCTTACTGTACAACTGCAGCTGCATGGAGTTAATGACACACAGCAGCCACAACACCACTGTATAACTGATACAGGCTTATGTCCCTACTGAAAAAACAAAACCATCACAGAACATTTTTATGGTTTCCACAATAAATACCATTACAAATATTACAAACCAATAACTTTTAACCATTAAAACCATGAAAAATGGTTTCTGTAGAATGTTTTGGAACATATTCCATTAGGATATATTGGCTTTAACAAGCCACCAATAGAAGGCTACCAATCACCAGTAGAGACCAACAGCCTCCAGTACAACCAATACAAGTCCCATTAGAATGAGTAAAACCACTACAAATTTTCTAATGGTGTCTATTGTTTTTTTCAGCAGGGTTATTAAATTTTTTATTTTTATTCAAAATATTACCAAAATATATCATGAAATACCTCGATACTCAAATATGTGCATTTTTGCACCTTTATAGATTGTTAGTTCTCTAGTAAAGTAGCCTAATAGTGTAATCTATTAACTTTGCATAAAAAGCCGTCTATTTACTTAAGTACAAGATATGGGTGTCATACCATAAAATATTTTTAATACGACTGACTTTGTATTTAATGTGAATTTAATTAAAACATTGTAAGTTACTAATTAAAAAAAAACTCCCATAATAATCTCTAAAGCTGTTTACACTGTGAAATTAATCTCTTACTTACATTCTTACATCTTCACTTTTTTGTTTGTGATAAGAGAATTAGCCAGAGAATTCAGAAACAGTGTTTCAGCGGTGACTCATCTGAACGCCTCTGATTGGTCCTTGTATTCATAAACTCAACAGAATCGTATGGGATTGGTTATAATGCGCAGTGCTTTAAAAACATGAGTGCCTCTGGCTCTGTGCCAGCCAGCGAACGCAGACTTGAATTTAGCAGATGGTGAAGTTTTTCTTTTTTATATACTGTATATAGTTTACAGGACAAACTGTGGATTTCACCCAAAATTATTTGGTGTAATATGATTCCAAATTTAGGGGGGCCAAGCTTGTTGATGGTGTTAAACATGGTGTCACGTGGATGGGAATATGCATGGGAATGCTATGCAGATGAGGTTATGCATAGTAAAACAATAGGCTTTGTAAGCTCCATTTAAGGTGATTTCGGGGAGACGGGGTGGAGATCCATGTACGCACAATCTTCCCCTGACTGGGATTTATAAAGGGATTTTTGCGCCGGTTCTGGCTTACACAAGGTTTATGTATCTGAAAATGTATACATACGTACAGTTTTAGGATGAAATCTGCGGAGAGTTTTATAAATGAGACGCTTGGCCCTTGGCAGGGCTTAAAATTTGTAAAATAAAACTTCCGATGAATAACAACACATGATATATCACACAGTGTCATTATTTCTTCAACAGAAATATAGCTAAGATGGAAAAGACATGTGACGAAGTTAGGACACCCTATGGTTCAGTTGCTTGTGGATCCACTTTTAGCAGCAATGATTTGAAGTAATCATCTTCTATATGACTTTATCAGTCTATCACATCATTATTCTTCTTTACAACATTGCAGGTCCAATTTATTGAGGTTTCTGGGCATTTGTTTATGCACAGCTCACACCACAGCATTTGAGTCAGGATGAGGTCTGGACTATATGACTGGGCTATAGCAGAACCTTGATTCTTTTCTTTTCAGTCGGTCTGTTGTAGATTTGATGGTGATCTTCAGATCATTGTCGTGTTGCATGACCCAGTCTTGGCCAAGCTTTAGCTGTCGGATGGATGGTCTCATGTTTGAATACTTTGATATACTGCCAGAACGCCATCGTTTATAGAGTTTATCACACTTGCTGATGATCAGCAGAGCCTGACTGCTACTCACACTCTTAATTCCTGTTAACAGTGTCCTAATTTTGTCACTCATGTCTTTTCCATCTTGGCTTTACTTTTGTTGAATAAATAATGACACAGTGGGATATGTCATGTGTTGTTATTCATCTGAGGTTTTATTTGACAAATTTTAAGACCTGCCAAGCACCAGATGATTTTTTGTACATAGTGTGCTTTATTAAAAAGGTGTGCACTGTATTGAATCTGTTAATATCACTGTCTTAATGCATTAAGCCACATTAAGCATGTTTAAGGATGTTGTGGTCATATTAGGCCTGATCTGCTTGTCTACGTAGAAGGCTGCTTAATTAATATTTATACAGATTGGTCTTTTAATATCATGGTCTTGATGCATTGAAGGTTTCCTTTAAAATGGTATTTTAGGAAAACGCTTAAAGGATTAGTTCACTTTCAAATGAAAATAACCCCAAGCTTTACTCACCGTCAAGCCATAGGTGTATCTGACTTTCTTCTTTCTGATGAACACAATCAGAGTTAATAAAGGTGATCTGGCAGAAGCTAGATATTAACTAACTTGTTAAATATTTACACAAATGCATCGCTTTGCTTCAGATCATCTTTATTAACTCCCCGGAGCCGTGTGAAATGTTCATGATGTGGATGGATCCACTTTCTTCAGCTCCGTTCACTACCATTATAAAGCTTTGATGTGTCAGGATACTTATTAATATAACTCAGATTGTGTTCATCAGAAAGAAGAAAGTCAGATACACCTATAGCTTGACGGTGAGTAAAGCTTGGGGTTATTTTCATTTGAAAGTGAACTAATCCTTTAACTTGTAGGCTAATTAATTGCCTTCATATTATGGGCTTATCTGCTTATGAAGCTACGTATGCTTTATTACAGTAATAAGCTGTGTATTGAATTTGGGCCTCCAGTATCCCTGTCTTAGTACATTAAGCCACATTAAGCGTTTTTCACGTTAAGTGCTTTTAAGAACGTCCAATGTTGCTGCTGTCAGTATAGTTTCGGACACCTCGTGAGTGAGACTCTTTAACGGGACAAGATCATCATGTTGGTACAGTTGTTCTGCAATGCCCGTTTCAGCTTTAAAATCAAGTCATGTATTGGCACGGTGTCAGAGCAATGACTCTCAAAAGTGTGGGAGTTTAACAAACGAAAACTTTTCAAATTACCGTTTTTTTTTTTTTTTACATTAATCGGTTTATTTTGAATTTTGATTTATAAAGATGCAAAACTTAATTAAATATAAAAAAATAAACTTAAACATGACATTTGTGTATACGGTTTTAATTTAAATTTTGGTATTCAACAAAGCATTTAAAAATACAACAACCTTTCCTTTTCTGGAAGGAAAAAGGAATGGATGCAAAAGAACACGGATCTCATCGTCTCTGTGTTGCATCAGATATAACATAATCAAGTCGCTAAACGCCAGTGACAGTAAACCTTGAGCTCCGTGGAGAGTTCGAGAAGTGTGTGTTCACCTGACACATCAGGTCCCCATCGCGACCACCCCTCCCCCCTCTCACGCAGCTGCGGCCGCCAGTTTAGCTCGTAATAAGTTCGGCTCGGACTAATTGGAGTACAGAACTCACTTAACCTGACAGCCATTTTGAGATGACAGCGACACGAGCAACATCTTCTCCAAGATATTCCTTTTTAATGGATGCAGCATGGAGGAAATAAGGTAAGAATGTTGTTATAGAAATATAAATTTTGAATTCTATTAATAGTCGTACTATGATGAGGTAGATCAATTAAACAGATTAAGCTTACTGCTTCTGATTAAGGTAGCTTTAGGTAATTAGCAAGGCTAGTTAAGGTTAACTATCAAGCGCGTTGGTTTGTGTCGTAATTAACGCTCGGTAACGAATTTGCTTATTGATGTAACGTTAATTATAGTTTAGACAGGAATGTACATCGACTTCACATAAATACTCAATGGATATAACCTAATTTAACGTCACTGTAATAGACTTATTTGAAGGCATTAACCTAAAGGCACGTGCGTTCTGATCGTTAACGTCACCTCAAAGCGCATGTTCAGGCCTGCTTTACAGAATCAGCGCGGTATCAGGGGTTATTAACTGTTCATTTTGTCAGTCGTCGTATTCGCTATCCAAAAGACAATAAATCACGTTTTGTTAGAGTAACGTTACTTCCTTTTACTTAATTTGATAGCAAATAGCCGCTTCTAGGTGTATGTGGCCTAATGGTGAGTTCATGGGGTGTACAGTTAATGAGTTTATTGTATCTTCCCAACAGACCAAATAAACACAACAAAAGGATCAGCAGGTTTAAACGTCGCATCACAAAACTGAGAGAGCATCATGATGCATGCGCCAGGAGACTATCAGCTAGACAGAAGGTGATTTATTTTTTATTTTTTATTATTTATTTATTTATTTCATGCATGGAAATTGAAGTAGCCTAAATCATTGCCCACATTAGTCCGTATAATAATCTGTATAATATCGCAGTTGAATTGTTCGTGTTGTATTGTGTTAAGAAATGTTTTGTTTAAATGTAAAATATTTTGTTATTATGATTATACAAAGATATTTACAAAAACATTGCCTACATATTTGCCAAGACAGAAATTTAAATATTCATATAAAACCAAATATTGCATGCACTATACACTTAAAGCATGTGAAGCTGGAAAGTAAAGTGAAACTAAAGGATTTGAATGATTACAGTTATGCATTAAATTAACTTTGCCAATTTCAGGCAAAGGTAACCTCAAGTACTGGCCCCGTTATGCCCCACCAGGTCCCAGATGATGAGGTCCCATCTCCCCTCAAGCAGGACATCCTTGACTTACAGCTGATTTGTAGAGAACGATCCTTGGTAAGTGTGTGTTTTTAAAAATTCAAAGCTATTGCAATAATTTATAACAACAGACTATTTCTTTCAACCTGAGCAGGAGGATTCAAAGGCAAATATGGACATTTCCGTGCCTTCAGATGTTACCAAGCACCTAGCCAAACAGTCACTGTCTACAAAGAAATCGGTGGTAAGTATTTGTCATAATGCCCCTTCTGCCCCGCCAGAGACAACATAGCCAACACGCACCGTAAACACACATTAGTTTGGTTGTGCTTTATCTGACGGTAGCCTGTGATTCAGTAAGCTCAATTTAATTAAAACTTAACGGTTTGTTTTCCCTTCTTAATATAAAATGTTGCTTAATATATGCTTAATAGAAAACATTATTAATAGAAAATATTAGCTTTGTTGTTACGTTAGTGTTGTTAATTTCTACACTGCTCTTACCCAGTATTTGAAATGAATTCCGTTTTGTGAAGACAACTGTTGAATTGAATTGGAAATCAATAAATCGATGCATCGCAATTTTCTCTCCAACGATTCTGGATCGATTCTGAGCTTCGTTTTTAATCAGATGTGTGATGACGCTGAGTTTGCTTTAGAAACACCATACCATGCTTGCTTTCAATTCCTCCCACACATACACCACTCGAAACTTCCCTAAAATAATCTTTCATAAAGTTCAGAAAGGTTGAAGTGAATAATAACGACATTCGCGGGCTTCATTGCACAGGATGCTTTACACTTGAAGTGTGCAGTCTCGCCCGTCGGTATTTTCCTTACAAATGCTCTACGAAGTCATAATTTATGTGGTTTGGAATGCAGTGGACTTATAAATGTAAAATATGAACCTCACTAACAGAAGGCTGCTTTCAATTTCAAATGCTGACGCTCGCTTGTTTGTGAAGACTGCTCGCATGCAGCTGTGTGCGACTCTGTGTAAGTGGTTTAATGCACTTGCATCTCAAAATGGTTTTATGGCGCAAAATCAATGTAAACGCAGTAGTGATCGACCGATATTGATTTTTTATTACCGATACCGATTATTTGCATGTTTATGTACCCGATAACCGATATGCAGAACCGATATTTATTTACTGTTATACTTCTGTTTCTGACAATTATTACAACACAAATGAGCTGAAAAAAAAACATTTTATTTATAACAATCACTCCCTCCTTGCATACAAAAAACTTTATATTCATACACAAATAAATAGAGGGGTCTGAGTCCAAAAAATGTAAGTGCACTGTTACTAAGTGTCTTTGTTTTAAAATAAAAGCTTTGAGGTAAAAAAAATAAAAACGGGTAAAAAAATAAAGCACAAAAATGATTCTAACATATTGGTGGGGGCGGGAGGGCTATTTAGGAGTGCATAGCTATTTAGTAGTGTAACTTAATAATCCCAGTTAAGCAGAACTAGGTTTTAGTGTAGAAAACAGAGTCTTTCAGCATTCTGCCCTGTAAGCCTGCTTCCTTCAAAAATGTCATGCAGTGGCCGTGCTTGAGGCTTCCTGATCATCAACCCAGTCAGGTGCTGAGCAATATGAACGAACTTTTATCCCGCGACTATATAAAATTAAACAGCACTTGTCAGTTGGCATTTTATGATCTAGATTCAATCTAACGTTAGATCATGAAATGCCAACTGACAAAGTGCTGTTTGACTATAATTTAATCAACCGCGATCGCGCATGGAGATAATAAATAATTAATTTCCACAAAGCGGTATATGTATATGTGTATTAGCGAAATAATTGTTATGTAGTAAATGATAATATAATCTAGTGTGTTTAAACAAGATAATCGTGTCAAAAGTTTCATTCAGTGGCATTGCTTGAGGCTTCCTGATCATCAACCCAGTCAGGTGCTGAGCAATATGAACAAACTTTTTTTCCCGAGACTATATAATGTTAAACAGCACTTGTCAGTTGGCATTTTATGATCTAAATTTAATCTAATGTTTAATCATGAAATGCCAACTGACAAAGTGCTGTTTGACTATAACTTAATCAACCGCGATCGCGCATGGAGATAATAAATAATTAATTTCCACAAAGCGGTAGGCTATATTTATATGTGTATTAGCGAAATAATTATGTAGTAAATGAAAATATAATCTAGGGTGTTTAAACAAGATAATCTTGTCAAAAATTTAATTCAGTGGCCGTGCTTAAGCCTCCAGATCATCCGTCAGTTGCTAATATGAACGAACTTTCTCTTCTAGACTAATGGAGAGCAAATACAACAGATAGAGAATTAAATTCAACGCTTTTATTTTCAACATGCACTCATTCATGTCTGTTTTATTTAATTCATGTAAAGATACGTCTTTATTGGGGCAGGACATGACGAACACTACGTTACTCAATGAGTTCGTCTCAATTGTTTAGAAACAAGCTGCATAAATTAACTATATCAGGAATTTATGTCTCAGATCTCATTTGTGCATGTCTGTTATGTTAAATAAAGTTGATTGATTAAAGCAAACCAAGTAGAACATATACTTTACCTGTGCACTGAGTTGTTGTTGACTGATCTCCTCAGACGCCCGGGCTGCAATGGCGGAAATCTCAAAACGGCCACAAGATGGCGCCGTAAATCCGCGAATCCGATATTACAAAACCGATACCCGATTATGGAAAAATGCTTAAATATCGGGAAAAATATCGGTAAACAGATACATCGGTCGATCACTAAAACGCAGCCATTTATGTCTTGAGGGATTAAACGGACAGGCAAAGCACATTACAGATCGCCGCACACACACAGCCTGTCTCGTAATGCTCAGTTATACTCACGCTCGCTCCACACCGCAAGTCTCTACGAGTGCATCTGGCAGTATGGACAAGCTTTGATGCATGCGCGAAACCTGTGTCAACTCAGGCCTCACTCCGTGTTTAAAACAATTGTAAATTTAGTCTAACTGCTTGCTACACTGCTTCACTTTTTCCCGCTTGTTCTTAAAATCCCAAATAATTCAAAATGAATAAATCAGCCTATGTAACCTATGTAATACTTTAATAATTCCCTAAATAAATACAGTTCTTTATTTACACAAATAAACTAATCTTAAAGTAAATTCTGTAAAAGTAGTAATACCATTTATAATATTCCCTGCTGAAAAAAAAACAATAGAACCCCTTCCAAAATACAATAAAAGGGTAAAAATGGTAATTTATATTGGCTTTAATGTAAACTATAATGGTGTCTACTGGTATTTGATGGGTTCTATTGGTGGGATGTACACAGTAATGCCCAAAACACACTATTAAAAGGAATTTTGTAATTGTTTTAATGGAAACCATAAGAATTTCTGTGAGGTTTCTATTTTTCCAGCAGGGTAACGATACCCATACTGTGCTGCACACTATTGACAATATTAAGCAAATATTGCTTGACTTTGCTAAATTAAAATCAAATTGCAATATCTTTTTTTTTCATGCACCTATCAAGTTTGAGATGTTGGGCTTTTTGGTTTTTCTTAAGTGTTTTTTGAGACTAGTGGAAAGAAAATAACCAAAATACACTGTTTCTTTTATAGCACTTTATTTATTTGTCAATAGATTTCAATTACAATACATATTTTTAAAAGATGTTTTCTCTAAATGAGTTCTTTCTCCTACACTGAGCCATAAATCTCCACTTCAGTAGCACTTACACCAAACTTTACATTTTTATTCCTGTCTATATCTTGAAGGATTTTACAGAGGGATTAGTTCATATATAATTTGCTTGATTACATTTTATCCCCCCCAAAATTGTGAAAATCTTAACTGTCACTGTTTTAATCTTTTAATTAAATTGAGCTTACTGAATCACAGGCTACTGTCAGATAAAGTGCAACCAAACTAATGTGTGTTTACTGTGCGTGTTGGCTATGTTCTCTGGCGGGGCCGGGGCTCGAATAGACGATGTTATTAGATATTGCAATATTTATTTAGGCGATTATCGATACATCGCGATACTTGCAAGACATCGATATACAATAATATCGCCATATCGCCCCCGGCCTACATATACAGATTTGTCTCTTTTAGCACTGGAGTCTGTCATATTCATTGATTTTAATTTGTTGCTATTCAACTTGGTTAGCATTTATTGGCTGTATTGTTCAAGTTATGTTTTAATGTCCTTTTATATCATATCCCTTTTATATCAAGTTTAACCCAAAGCAAAAGCAGTAATATTTGTAATACGGTTTCCTTGCAACGAGTTGAGAATGATTAATATCGGTAAAGCAGGTAAGGGGACATGTAAACTTATATTAAAATGTATTTGATTATATTTATCTCTTTGTCCAGGACACGGAGAGTGATACAGATACAGTAATTCTAGAATTGCCCAGTTCTTCTGTATCACCAAGTGCCTGTGATATCCCAGAGCTAAAGAGGACCGACAGTGTATTTGTAAGTTTCTCACACTTGTGTGTGCTGATCATTTTGTCTTAAGTCTACATTTAGTCTGCAGTATCAGTTGTATTACTGAGGTTGTTTGTTAACTGTCTCATTTGTTATCATGGCTATAAGCAATTAAACACGAGCTCCTTTTGCCAAAGCTTAGACATAACATGAAGTACACGACAATGGCAGTGTGAGCTAAGAGGCCCTATTTTAACGATCTAAGCACATGGTCTAAAGCGCACGGCACAAGTGCACCTGGGGCATGTCCGAGTCCACTTTTGCTAGTTTAACGATGGAAAAAGTTACATTTGACAGGACTAGGACTAAGATTAATTTAAAAATTAGCTGACAAAATTAACACTCATGAATACCAATTTGTTTTTTTTTGTTGTTGTTTTTTTACAGTTCAGGTCTGCCCCAAAAACTTTTCCAATTGACTGTGAACTGATTATTGATTAATCTGATTAATATATATATTTTATTTAAAGAGCGCGTTAGTAATATGCGACTATAGGCGGGTGCACAACGTGCATACACTTTGCTTATTCGTAGGAGTGTTGGGATACTTAGCAGACAGTCGTCACTCAATGGCTGGCTGTCTAAGTGGTGTCCGCAGATTAATCAATAATCAGTTCACAGTCAATTGGAAAAGTTTTTGGGGCAGACCTGAACTGTTGAAAAAAAAAAAATAATTCAAATAAAAAGCCTACAAAATGTACAATAAAACACCTTGTACCACTTTCACAAACCTAGGGTCCTATCATACACCATGGTCTAAAGTCAATGCCACAATATTTATTTATTTATATATAATATTGTGGCATTGACTTTAGACCAGGTTTTAGTTGGTCAATGGCACAGTCTATTATTGTGCCGGGTGTATGATAGGGCCCTAGGTTTGTGAAAGTGGTACAAAGTGTTTTATTGTACATTTTGTAGGCTTTTTATTTGAATCTCTGATATACTCTGAACTCACAATGGACCCTTCGTACAGATATCCACTTTGATTATGGTTTTAAACTAAAGCAAGGTTATTTATTTACAGCTTACCAAGAAATCATTGAACTTCAGTTCCACTTCAGATGACTCGATAAGCAGCATTGACAACAGTGAAGATGATTATGTGCCTGAATCGGAGAGCTGTTCAGAAGAATCTGAAGAGAACCTTCCACAGCCTTTGTCCAGTCCCTCATCTCCCAATGTGGCATTAGATGGGGATGTTGATATTTCCTCATCCATGAATGCAGACAAAGAATGTTCCCCACTTGAAGATAAGGAGAAAACTACTCATTCAGACAATGATTGTAGTAGTGAGGTTTCCGTAATGAAACTGAAAAAGGCATATGGCCAAAGAATGTACAACAAAAAGCAGTATTGCTTTTACTGCTCCAAACCATTCTGCAAAATGGCAAGACACTTGGCCCAAGTTCATAAGAATGAGGTGGACGTAGCAAAAGCTCTTTCTTTTCCAAAGGGATCTAAAGAAAGGAGGATTAATCTGGATCTTTTGAGGAATAAAGGGAACCGTGAACACAACACAAATGTTCTGAAATGTGGCAAAGGAGTGTTGGTGCCACGTCAACAATCCACTGCTAAACATGTGAGTGTTAAGGACTACATGCACTGTTTGAACTGCCAAGGGCTGTTCCGACGAAAAGCACTTTGGAGGCATATGTCAAGGTGCAACCTGGCCAAGAAGTGCCAGGTCACAAAACCAGGTAGATCCAGAGTTCAAGCACTCTGTGCTTATGCACAGCCTGTTCCTGAGGGAGTAACTAACAAATTATGGAAACTGATCAGTGACATGAAGCAAGATGAAGTAACCTATGCAGTTAAAAGTGATGCATGCATCATCAAATTTGGGGAACACTTGTGCAACAAAATGGGTAGCGACAAAACCAAGCACGAATACATCAGAACTAAAATGCGTGAGGCTGGAAGGCTGTTGGTGTGTGCTAGGAAAGTGGGAAAGCTGCAGAGTATTAAAGACTTCTTCATACCCACAAACTTCTATCATGTCATCAAGGCTGTTAAAGATACCTCGGGATTCCGAGAAGAAGATGAGGTCTTCGGAATTCCATCTTTGGCATTAAAACTGGGGCACAACCTTAAAAAAATGGCCGATATTGCAGAATGTGAAGCAATGATTGCAGGAGAGGAAAAAGATGTCCGAAATGTAAAAATGTTTAAGCAAATGTATACCACAAAATGGAATGAATTTGTGTCCTCCTCAGCCTTGAAGACGCTTAATGAAGCGAAATGGAACTCTCCAGAACTTCTCCCTTTCACTGAGGATGTTAAAAAAATGCACATACATCTCAGCAATCAAACTGAATTGTACCAAGAAAAGCTCAAACTTGAGAAAAGTCAGAAGAACTGGTCAGATCTTGCACAAGTAACTCTGTGTGATGTAATCGTGTTTAATCGCAGGAGAGCAGGAGAAGTTTCGAAAATGAGGTTGAATTCATATCTTCTCCGAAACACATCTGTCTTGCATTCCGATGTCGCTGATGCTTTATCTGAAGTTGAGCAGAAGCTCTGTCAGCATTTCCAACGTGTCGAAATTAGAGGCAAGCGAGACCGAAAAGTGCCGATACTCCTGACCCCAAGTATGCTGGACTCCATGGAGCTACTTGTAAAGAACCGTCAAGCATGTGGCGTACTGGATGAAAATACTTTTTTTTTCGCAAAGCCCATGACTGAGACATCATACTACAAAGGTACAGACTGCATCAGGAAGGTTGCCCACCAGTGTGGAGCCAAACATCCAAAGACTTTGTCATCCACAAAGCTGCGGAAACATATTGCAACGCTATCTAAAGTCCTAAATCTGACAGATACTGAGTTGGACCAGTTGGCAGATTTTATGGGACATGATATAAGAGTCCATAGAAAGTTTTACCGGTTGCCTGAAGGAACGTTACAACTAGCAAAGATCAGCAAGGTGCTGATGGCCCTTGAACAGGGAAGAGTATCAGAATTCAAGGGGAAAAACCTTGATGAAATTAACCTTGATCCTTATGGTAAGAACCCATGACATAATTTTTGCTCTTATATATACAGGTGCATCTCAATAAATTAGAATGTCGTGGAAAAGTTAATTTATTTCAGTAATTCAACTCAAATTTTGAAATTCGTGTATTAAATAAATTCAATGCACACAGACTGTAGTTTAAGTCTTTGGTTCTTTTAATTGTGATGATTTTGGCTCACATTTGACAAAAACCCACCAATTCACTCAACAAATTAGAATACTTCATAAGACCAATAAAAAAAAAACATTTTTAGTGAATTGTTGGCCTTCTGGAAAGTATGTTCATTTACTGTACATGTACTCAATACTTGGTAGGGGCTCCTTCTGCTTTAATTACTGCCTCAGTTCGGCGTGGCATGGAGGTGATCAGTATGTGGCACTGCTGAGGTGGTCTGGAAGCCCAGGTTTCTTTGACAGTGGCCTTCAGCTCATCTGCTGTTTTTGATCTCGTTTCTCATTTTCCTCTTGACAATACCTCATAGATTCTCTCTGGGGTCAGGTCTGGTGAGTTTGCTGGCCAGTCAAGCACACCAACACCATGGTCATTTAACCAACTTTTGGTGCTTTTGGCAGTGTGGGCAGGTGCCAAATCCTGCTGGAAAATGAAATCAGCATCTTCAAAAAGCTGCTCAGCAGAAGGAAGCATGAAGTGCTCCAAAATTTCTTGGTAAACGGGTGCAGTGACTTTTTGGTTTTTAGAAAACACAATGGACCAACACCAGCAGATGACATTGCACCCCAAATCATCACAGACTGTGGAAACTTTTAACACTGGACTTCAAGCAGCTTGGGCTATGAGCTTCTCCACCCTTCCTCCAGACTCTAGGACCTTGGTTTCCAAATGAAATACAAAACTTGCTCTCATCTGAAAAGAGGACTTTGGAGCACTGGGCAACAGTCCAGTTCTTCTTCTTCTTAGCCCAGGTAAGACGCCTCAGGAGTGGCTTAACAAGAGGAATATGACAGCTGTAGCCAAATTCCTCGACACGTCTGTGTGTGGTGGCTCTTGATGCCTTGACCCCAGCCTCAGTCCATTCCTTGTGACGTTCACTCAAATTCTTCAATCGATTTTGCTTGACAATCCTCATAAGGCTGCAGTTCTCTCAGTTAGTTGTGAATCTTTTTCTTCCACACTTTTTCCTTTCAATCAACTTTCTGTTAACATGCTTGGATACAGCACTCTGTGAACAGCCAGCTTCTTTGGCAATGAATGTTTGTGTCTTACCCTCCTTGTGAAGGGTGTAATGATTGTCTTTTGGACAACTGTCAGATCAGCAGTCTTCCTCATGATTGTGTAGCCTAGTGAACCAAACTGAGAGACCATTCTGAAGGCTCAGGAAACCTTTGCAGGTGTTTTGAGTTGATTAGCTGATTGGCATGTCACCATATTCTAATTTGTTGAGATGTGAATTGGTGGGTTTTTGTTAAATGTGAGCCAAAATCATCACAATTAAAAGAACTAAAGACTTGTCTGTGTGCATTTAATTTATTTAATACACGAGTTTCACAATTTGAGATGAATTACTGAAATAAATGAACATTTCCACAACATTCTAATTTGAGATGCACATGTATTATATATTGCCACTGTTTAGTTCAGTTACAAGGAACTCTTTTATGCCACTTTTATATGGTGCATGGAAACAAATGCTTTTCTACACTTTTCTGCAGAGAAAGTGAATGTAGGTCCTGATGTTTCTGAAAGTGAGGATGAAGAAAGTGAGAGTGAGATGCCACAGCCAAAAAAGTGCCGTCAGTCCTCTTCAACATCTACAGGTATGGTCAGCTGTGATTTGATGTGAATTCCTGCATTTACAAGTAACCTATTATGAGTTTGGTTGGGTTAAATAATAAAGAATAATAAAGATTTAGATTTTGGTATTTGTATTATAAAAATCTCTGTGGCTGTCCCTGATAATCTGGCATAAAACAGGTTTGCAGCCCTTTGACTCAGAAAGGTAAGGAACTCTTGGAATAGTCCTCTGTTCCACCACTACTGGTTTATTTCTACTGCAACCTGTCTCCCACACACTTTTCACTGGTCGCCTCCGCTTTACGTCTTGACACATTTTCCTCACCTAGAGGTCAATGATCCCACAGAGACTCTCTCTCTACACTAAGCTCATGTCTGGACCGGCTGTGTCCTTTGACTGATACCATCTGAAAGCTGCATACTGATCTCAGGGCTGCTGAGAGAAAATCTGAGGGTTACCTTTCACTCCTATCTTCCTTATCCAGCATTAGTGCTGCAAAAATGTGCCACTAACCTCTGTTGATCTATTTGCTTCTTTCTTGACTGAAAAAAATGGCAGCCATTAGTAACCAATTCTCTGAGCCACTCAGAGACGATCTGTCTTCCTAATCAACTGTGTATCACTTCCATCATTCGCTCACAGACTTGTGGCCATCCTACTGCATGTTCACTGGACCCCATTCTTACTAACCCTCATCCAAGCCATTACTTTTACTTTTACCATTCGTCAGCCATCACACATGATCAATTTTCCAGAAGCCAGTGAAACATTTTTGTATCGCATTCAAACGGGCTTGGGTAGCTCCCCTGCTCAAAAAAACTTTCCCTCAGTCCTGCTGAAGTTGAGAAATATCGGCCAGTTTCATTTCTCCCATTCTTAACTGAGGCTTTCAAAAGAGTGGTTTTCAAACAGGTCTCTGAATTCCTCTCACAGAATGATGACCTGAATCCAAACCAGTTGTGAGAAACCAAGTTTGCGAGAAAGCTGACATCATGACTTACTGACCAGTTTTAATTTTTACAGCCCATGGTTATCTCTTGCCTTGACTAAAATAATGCCCTTGTGTCGGCTTTTCGTAGTAGGCTGTTAATTCAGGTAATGGCGATTAGCATATTTTGCATGCACTCCACTCTAAACACTGTCTTCATTTCTCTAAATTAATTTAGTTCATTAAAAGCAAAAGTTTTCATTTCTTAAGTTTATAATTCCAACAAACGAAAATCCTAGTGTTTGAGGTAGGTTTATCAGTATTATGAGTTCATGTGAAAGTAGAGACAAGTTTAAAAAATATTTGACTCTAAAGTTCAGCATACTGCTTCCATTAACAGACATAGCCTTTCTAGTTTACTTGTTTGAGTCTCCAGGCGCACAGTATGACCAAATCCTTTAGAATCAACCAACGTTTGTGTAATGCATCCCAGGGGCCAAGAATTTGTAGGTGCTGCTTCATAAACCACAAGATCTCTGATGCTGAAGTTTCGGCATGGTTTATCCACTTCTGCTGTTGTTGCATTAAAGGGAGGTATTCTTTCACCCACCTTTTCCAAAACAAGGCAGTTAAGTATTGAACTTGTCTCCAGCATCTTTGAATAAACAAGTCTTCTTTCTTAAACAGACCAGATGGTAAAACTAGTTTTGCTTTGAGCTGTAAGATGTGATTGGGTGTCAATGCTTTGAAGTCTTCCATCTTCAGATGATCTAGAATGATTGGAAGGTCATTCAGTACTGTTTTTGTCGCATAAAACTGAATGCAAAGCTTCGTCCAGCATCTGCGGTTTCACTACTGAGTTAAAGCACTTTCTTGATTTGCTGGACTAAGCTCTCCCCAAACACCACCATGATGGCCACCATGAGGTGGGTTGAATGTCCATTTAATGCCGTTTTGCCGCTTGAGTTTTACTTTGTTTCAACTCTTTCAAAGCAATTTTCAATTCCCAATTATCACCGACTAAACAGGTGCCATTATCGGCGCGAATTTCCTTTTACTTGCCCTTGTCGACATAAGAATCTTCTGATCATACAGAGATAAAGCTTGGTCCACTGTATTTACAGCTTTTCAACAATTATTGACATAGAAATTCTGCCTGATGGTGTTAATTACATCATCTGCATAATCCTATTTTATTTTTAAAATTGTGGTACATACCACTGCCAACTGGTCTGCACAAGCTTTCAAGATAATAAATAAACTCCATTTCAAACTTATTACAGACAAATGGCTACAACAGCTCTACTTGCAGGTCTGCCAGCATGCACAGTGAAACCCTTACAGATGGTCCAGAAAGCGATGGTGCTTATGTCTTTCCACTACTTTGTGACCTGCACTGGATAACCATGGCGGAACGAATCCAATTCAAGTCACCAATGCTTGTCTACAGGGTGACGTCTGGATCTGCTCCCATCTACCTAAACACGATCATACAGGCTTCTGTTCCGTCTCGGCCTCTCCATTCCAAAAATGAACAACATTGTCTGGTGATGCCATCCCTACACTCAAAAGCTATCTCAATCCAGACTGTTCTCATCTGTAATTTCCTAATAGTGGGACAAGCTACAAACTGCATCCAGAACAGGAGCATCCCTCTCTATTTTCAAGAATCTCCTGAAGGCTCCTCTCTTCCAAGAACACATCCTCTCCTGACACCTGTAACACCCTAACTTGCCTAACTCACGTTTTCGCTGCACTTCTTTACCCATCTCCTTGCACTCTGTCCTTGAATAGATTAGTATGTATTGTTACTCCCAGGTCTCCTACTTAACTAAAGCTTGTGTGTTGTTTCTTAAATATAAGTCGCTTTGGATAAAAGTGTCCGCCAATTGAGTTAATGTAATGTGCTCATATAATTAGTTGAATTGTCAGTTTATATAAACGATATGTAGTGTGAATAGACTGGCCTGGCCTTGTCTTGCTTAGTACAACCTGTATTTCATTTGTATTTCTGTTTGCTTTCATTTGGTTATGGTATTCAGTTGAAGTCTTATTTTCTGTCCTTCAGAGGAATCTTCTGGCAGCAAGTCTTTAAATGAGACTGAGATGCCATCGCCAAAGCAGCAGTGTCAGTCCCCTTCAACATCTACAGGTAAAGCCAAACCTGTGCTTTGTAAATGAACTTGTCTGCTCATCATTGAAGCTTTTGGTTACAGTGCGGCAAATTTTGAAGAGTTTAATTGCTTGTTCTTCCAGAAGAACATTTGTTTCGGCACAAGTCGGCAAAGGAGAGAGAGACTCCTTCAAATTCAGGTAAAGAGTCAGGACTGCACTGCTAAGAACTGACTTGCCTAGTTACAGTTATTGCGACTTTAATTAAAGTGCCCCTATTATGGTAATTTGAAAGGCTCCTAATTTTGTTTTGGAGATCTCTTACAACAGGTTTACATGCATCCAAGGTCAAAAAACACTTATTTTCTCATACATTGCATATCACCACATTGTTCAATATTTCTCAAAGGACTTGATGTATGAATCAGTCTCTCTAAATCCCTCCTTTCCAAGAGCCTGCTCTGCTCTGATTGGTCAGATGTCCCAGTCTATTGTGATTGGTTATCCACAAATGAGCTACAGTGTTTGGGGGTTCTAGTTTTGAAGGAAGTCCACGCAGAATGTAGTTAGGCATTATGCAAATGTGTGTTGCAAACTTTATTTATTAACATTATGCAAACCTGTGATGTGTGAACTTTGCGAAGTGGGATTCGAACTAAAAATGACTTGTTTAAACAAAGTCGACTCTTTCTTTTGAGAGAAAATGACTATTTATGATGCACTTTTTTAGCTTTACAACTTTTTGGTCTGTTTACATTGACATACAGCTACATTACACACTGCATGAAAGGTCATTTTTAAAGATCCATGATAGGGGCACTTTGAGGTGGTCTCTGTTAATCCAGTTAATGTAAAATATTTCTTGATTTCATTAACTGTATTTAGGATATATATATTTATGTTTGCTGAAGCACAAGAAGAAATATTAAAAACAATTTGTCTGTCTCTATGCATTTCTAAAGTTAAAAAATTCCTCTACATGTGATTCTGTACAATATTTACTTTTCTTTACACTTGATAAACAAGAAGTGGATGGCTACAATTGCCACATACCCTTTAATAACATAAATCAAACACACAGCCTGAATGTGACACACATGCACAGGCCACATAAACTGCATCTACAATCACATGTCTCTGTGACCTAGCCAGCAGCTGCATTGAATGCAGTCCGAATTATTATTATTATTATTATTATTATTTAATTATTTATTTATTTTGCAGATGTACTATAAATTAAGATATCATAGGTCTCAATAGTAATGGTCTGGTACTCCTCTACTTGCTATTGAATGTCGATGTCCTAGTGTACATTACCTCTGTCGTATACTCTACACTCAGCTTTTTAAAGTAAGGCGAAAGATTGTCTCTCTTGAAAGTGAAGTTAAAATTATTTTCATTTTTAGGTGCGTCAAGATGCCCAAAAAGAAAATGGACAGAAGAGGAGGTGAAGGCAGTCGAGAACAAACTTTCGGATTGCATCACATCTGGCAGGGTACCGGGGAAAAGGCAGTGTGAAGACTGCATCAGGTCAGCGCCGGTATTGCTTAAACATAGAACCTGGGAAGCAGTGAAGTTTTATATCAAGAACCGAATTACAGCATTCAAGAGGGAGTGTGCGAAAAGAAAAAAAATGTGATCATGGCTCCATTCAGTTTTTCTTTGTCAGTGAAGTTTAGCACTTTCTAAGATGTAAGAAGTTTTTGCACTTGTTTTTGTACGCCTCTTCTCTTTTTGTACGCTTCTTTTAAAACCCTTTTCTCTTCTGCTGTTGGGAAAAATAAGATCCTCATCGTTGTCATGAGGGGTATTGAGAGTTAACCTTTCAGTTTGGAAAAATTAAGGACTTGTTTAGTCCAAGGGGATTCAGTGTTTCAACTGTTGCACTTTACAGCCAAAATGATTGTCCAAAAGCAATGACAAATAAAATCAGTCTGAACTACTTTTGCCAAAGAACAATTTATTTGAATGCAATTTATTTGAATTTGAATGCATTTGTAATACAGTTGTGTGTAGTGGTAGCAGGTAGCACCTATTGACCTATATGAAGATGCTGATTTAAGAAGTTTGAGGTGAGGTCCCCATTGGTAACCTTTTAAACACACACAGTGATGTCATTAATTAGCATATCAAAACATTACGTCACAGGTCCCCTGGAGGGTCTTCTACCGGACTGGGTCCCCAGCAGTTAGTAAAATGTCAGGTTAGTCTTCTAGGGGTCAGACTCAAGTTTACAAGTGATGGCTGTTATAACGGCTGTTAATGGAGTGTGGATCAGTTTCTGCCTTGTCTGTAGACCACTCAGAAAGGGTGGTTCCCACCAGGCTGCATGTTGTCATGTGTCCCCACCCAGTAGCAAAAACAGGTATGTGTGTGCGTGTGTGCGTGTGTGTGTGTGTGTGTGTGTGTGTGTGTGTGTGTGTGTGAGAGAGAGAGAGAGAGAGACCATCATCAGTGTATCATTGATAATGACAATCTAAGGCTTTTAAAATAAAATTGCTATTTTTATTCCCAACACATGTTCTCAATGCCCAGAAAAGAGGGAGATAGTTTGCAAACTCATTCAGTATCTACAGCACAGGATATTGTGATAGACAACCAGATGCTCTTTTTCACAAATTCAGAGCTTGAGAAATCACGTATGTGAGGTCACACATGTACAACTTTTTCCTCTTGAACAAACAGTTGATCTTTATTGAACTCCCTCCGTGTCTCTGACGTGACTCTTAGAGCGAGACACAGCTGTGCTAATGTCAACATGTTTCAGAGCGTTCCAGGCTCATGAGATCGAGTCTCGTTCAGTGATCTGGCAGCGGTAATGTACTTATTTATCCAGAGAGCTTCAGTATTATCACAAGATTAGCAGTATCTCGCAGTGCACTGCACAAAACATGATTAATGATGTTTCTATTTCTATTTTTAGGTTGTGTTTTACAAGTGCTCTCCTTTGTTGATTTAGCATGACTTTTGGCTAAACTTCTCTGTGGTCATCATTCTCAGTCAATGCTGGTTTATATCTTCAGCTTTTATTTAATGTTCTTTTTTTTATTTTGTTAATATAAAAAGTATATGTTATTATCTTGGAGTCCATAAATTGCTGTAAATAAACATTTTAGCTCATTTGTATTTAATGTTTTGTTATTATTGTAAAATTTTACAATAAGGTGTCATTTGTTAACATTAATTAAATTATTTGTTAACATTAATTAAAAACATGTTTGAACAATACATGTGTTACAGTATTTAAGCATCTTTGCAAATGTTAGTTATTAAAAAATACAGTCGTAAATGCTGAAATTGTGATGTAATAGGAAATATTTATGTTTCCTTCAGGAGGGAGGCTCAGGTTGATGTAGAAGGACAGTTTCTGGTCCGAATTATCTACGAAGATGCAAAGACATACGATCTTGTGGCTGCTGCCAGCAAAGTACTAAGTAAGATTGTTTTTGTTGTTGTAGTAGTTCGTTTTGGAAAGATGGAGGTAATCATCTGCTAAAAACTAAATTATATTGATTTATTTATTTATGAAGTGGTTTATAGATCATGCATACATCATGATTAACTTGTATCATACAATGAAATGCAGAAAAGATTCTGTTTAAATGCAAAAATCCTTTAATTTTTTTATTTTAATGTGGTTTCTTCTCCACTAGAAATGGATGCTGGAGGCATCTTGCAAATGTTTGGGAAAATGTTCTTTGAGTTCTGCCAGGAATCTGGTTATGACACGATCCTCCGAGTGCTGGGCTCCAACGTCCGCGAATTCTTACAAGTAAGAAGCTACTGTTTTTATCACCCAAGAACCAACAGAAGCGATGTCGATAAAAGTGACGCAAGCAACACTGTCTGTTCTCTATTTCACACATTGCATGATTTTTAGTTAGAAATAATAAGAGTCAAAATAATTTTGTTAGATTGGACCACTTTTTACTGCTTTTTCTCATACTCACTATTTGCTTTTTGCATCACCACATTAAGATCAGCTTGTTCTCTTCTACAGAATCTGGACGCATTGCATGACCATCTGGGCACCATCTACCCCGGCATGCGCGCTCCGTCCTTCCGCTGCACGGATGCGGAGAAAGGGAACAACCTCATTCTGCACTATTACTCTGAGAGAGAGGGTCTTCAGGACATCGTCATTGGGATCATCAAGACTGTTGCGCAGCAGATTCACGGAACTGAGATTGAGATGAAGGTCTGCTTGTGCACTGAGCGTCCACACATACAGAAAGATTCTTTTTAAAGAATTAATCAGCAAGGATGCATTACATTGATTGAAAGTGACAGAAAAGACAAAAAAATTCTGTTTGAAATTTCTGTTCATTAAGGAATCATAAATAAAACATTGATAATAATAAACATGATAATGAAGACTGGGGTTATGATGCTGAAAATTCACAATAATAAACATTTAAAAAATATACTAGATGAGAAACCTTTACTTTTAAATTAATTTGAATATTAGTTATAACATTTCTCAGTATTACTTTTAATAAACGCAGTCTTGTTGAGCAAAAGAGACTTGTTTTAAAAACATTTAAGAAATTCTTAAAAAAAATAAACAATAAAAAAGAATGAATAAATATATATAAAATATAATAACGTATAAATATATAAAAATAAAACAGTGGGTGAGACAACTTTTAAATTGTAATAAAATATAAAAATATTAATTTTTAATAAATGCAACCTCGTTGACCAAAAAAAGACTTCTTAAAAAAAAAATTTAGATATAAGAAATTACATTTATATTAATTATATTAAATTATATATGAAACATATTTTTTCAGGGAATGAGGGTTACCATAAGTAACCAAAACGTTCCTTTTCACTTGGTCACTCTCGACATCACGTCTGTGACCAATGAAACTGGCATTCCTACCAAAGCACCATGGGTGCTGCCCTTTCCAGTGCCCTGTGCGAGCCGCCCGCACCCCTATTAGGTCTAGGCCGGGGCTTGGAAGTATACCGTGGACTATACACATATAAGTACCGCTTAGGTCTCAATATGGAACCCACCCTTCCATGGTTCTCATGGATTCATCATGAAGGCCTGGTGCTGGATGTTCTGCCACATCCAGCTGCTTAGGGTGATGGAGGATCTCAACAGGGTCTACGGTACGGACACTCTGGAGGAGTTTTAGCAAGCTGATACTAACCGGGGCCTCTCAGTGCCACTACCCATTTGAGGTAAGAACAGAGAACACAGGAGGATACCGGCTCTACACAAAGGCTATGGAACCTGGCGAATGTGTTAGGGGTCGCACAGCCCGCAGCTCTTCAAATATCTGTCAGCGAGGCACCACGAGCCAGTGCCCAGGAGGATGCAACACTTCTAGTTGAGTGAGCTTGCAACCCGACTTGGCAGGGCACACCCTGTGCCTAATAAGCCAGGGTCATGGCATCCACAATCCAGTGGGCCATCCTCTGCTTAGAGACAGCATTTCCCTTCTGCCGGCCTCCGTAACAGACAAAGAGCTGGTCTGAGGTCCTGGAGCTTTGTGTCATGTCTACGTAGAATCTCAATGCTCAGACGGGACAGAGCAAATTAAGAGCTGGATCTGCCTCCTCCAGGCGAAGCGCTTGCAGGTTCACCTCTTGGTCTTTGAAGGGTTTAGTGGGAACCTTGGGCATGAAGCCGGGCCAGGACCTCATGACTACCTGGGAGTCAGCGGGCCAAACTCTAGGAATGAATCATCGACCGAAAATGCATGCAGGTCCCCTACCTTCTTGATGGAGGCCAGTGCAAGCAGGAGCAGAGTTTTCAATGAAAGAAACTTTAGCTCAACTGAATGCAAAGGCTCGAATAGGCCCTGCTGTAGTGATTTAACCACTAGAGTCAGGTCCCAAGAGGGTATAGAGGGGGGCCGGGAAGGATTTAACCTCCTGGCCCCTCTAAGGAACCTGATGATGAGGTCATGCTTACCTAAAGACTTCCTATTCACAGGGTCATGGTACGCAGCAATAGCGGTAACCTGGACTTTGAGGGTGGAGGGAGACAGCCTTTGCTCCGGCATCAATGAGAAGAACACCACTCGATGAACAGGTTCCACTTAAAGATATAAGCATGTCTCGTAGACGGTGCTCTTGCCGAAGTGATGGTGTTCACTACCTCCTGGGGTAGGTCATGTAGAACCTCCGCGTCCTGTCCATGGACCAGACATGGAGTTTCCAAAGGTCTGGACGTGGGTGCCAAACGGTGCCCCATCTCTGAGTCAGTAGATCCCTCCTCAGAGGAATCGGCCAAGGATCCCTCCTCAGAGGAATCGGCCAAGGAGGGGCTGTCGTGATAAGCGCCAGTTTGGGGAACTGGGTCCGAGTGGGCCAATACGACGCCACTAGCAAGACTTGCTCCTCGTCCTCCTGGACTTTGCACACTGTGTCTGTGAGAGAAGGCTCACTGGGGGAAACGTATATTTGTGTAGGCCCTGTGGCCAGCAATGTGCCAGTGCATCCGTGCCGAGTGTTCCCAAGTGTAGAACAGCTCGCAGTGAGAGGTCTCTGGAAAAGCAAATAGGTCTAACCGAGTGGCTCCGAACCGTCTCCAAATCAGATGGACAGTCAGGGGATGGAGTCGCCATTCTCCCGGGAGCATTCTCTACAGCTCATCGGCTGTATGGTTGAGCAGGCCCAGAACGTTGACCTCCCGACTCCAAATGAGGAGCATCACATGCTTGCCTCATAAGTGACCTTTGAAATGGTTCAAGGCAAGGCGCACTGCTAACAACATTATAATGCAACTGACTGATGGTAAGAGTGTACTTTCAGGTATTTAAATAGCTGTGCCATTTAAAAAAAAACATATACAGTATATATATATATATATATATATATATATATATACAGTCACCTAAAGGATTATTAGGAACACCATACTAATAATGTGTTTGACCCCCTTTCGCCTTCAGAACTGCGTGGCATTCATTCAACAAATTTGCTGAAAGCATTCTTTAGAAATGTTGGCCCATATTGTTAGGATAGCATCTTGCAGTTGATGGAGATTTGTGGGATGCACATCCAGGGCATGAAGCTCCCGTTCCACCACATCCCAGAGATGCTCTATTGGGTTGAGATCTGGTGACTGTGGGGGCCATTTTAGTACAGTGAACTCATTGTCATGTTCAAGAAACCAATTTGAAATGATTCGAGCTTTGTGACATGGTGCATTATCCTGCTGGAAGTAGCCATCGGAGGATGGGTACATGGTGGTCATAAAGGGATGGACATTTAAACGATGCACAATTGGCACTAAGGGGCCTAAAGTGTGCCAAGACAAATCCCCCACACCATTACACCACCACGACCAGGCTGCACAGTGGTAACAAGGCATGATGGATCTGATGAATGTCTCAACAGAAATCGAGACTCATCAGACCAGGCAACATTTTTTCCTGTCTTCAACTGTCCAATTTTGGTGAGCTCATGCAAATTGTAGCCTCTTTTTCCTATTTGTAGTGGAGATGAGTGGTACCCGGTGGGGTCTTCTGCTGTTGTAGCCCATCCGCCTCAAGGTTGTGCGTGTTGTGGCTTCACAAATGCTTTGCTGCATACCTCGGTTGTAATGAGAGGTTATTTCAGTCAAAGTTGCTCTTCTATCAGCTTGAACCAGTCGGCCCATTCTCCTCTGACCTCTAGCATCAACAAGGCATTTTCGCCCACAGGACTGACGCATACTGGATGTTTTTCCCTTTTCACACCATTCTTTGTAAACCCTAGAAATGGTTGTGTGTGAAAATCCCAGTAACTGAGCAGATTGTGAAATACTCAGACCAGTCCGTCTGGCACCAACAACCATGCCACGCTCAAAATTGCTTAAATCACCTTTCTTTCCCATTCTGACATTCAGTTTGGAGTTCAGGAGATTATGTTGACAAGGACCACACCCCTAAATGCATTGAAGCAACTGCCATGTGATTGGTTGATTAGATAATTGCATTAATGAGAAATTGAACAGGTGTTCCTAATAATCCTTTAGGTGAGTGGTATCGAAAATCGATATTTTTCAAGGTATCGTATCGAAGTTTGAAATTCCAGTATTTTGACAACACTAATATATATATATATATATATATATATATATATATATATATATATATATATATATATGTATAAATATATAGTGATATATAGGTAGATTTACTCTCTGTGGTTATCCTTTCTCACCTCACTTCAGTCTCGGCCTTGTTTTCCAAATAAATCCCCCGCAGCCAATAAGAGCTAATCATCCCCCAGACGACAGACTGCTCTTTCCGTCTGTATCTCTCTCTCTCTCTCTCTCTCTCTCTCTCTCTCTCTCTCTCTCTCTCTCTCTGTCCATCTGGGCTATGTGTGAAAGGAGGGAGTCCAATCGACAGACCCTCGAAACGCAACACCTGACTTGCTGAAAAAAATGTTATCCATCGTCGTCATGGTAACAGCAGGGCAAAGAGACAGTGACTTGACGTCAGTGAAATGGGCTTAACTTCAAGCTGAGAGAAAAAACAACAGCTTCTCTGCATTCAGCCAAGCTGATATGAGTCTACAGTAAAACAGCTTTTAGGGCCATTTTCAGTGATATTGAGAGAGAGAGAGAGCACTGCAACCACCGTCTTCATTACGTAAAAAATTCCTAAAGTTATTTCTGTATTTGACTCCTACTTAAATACAGTAAACATTCTCCTTTATTAAACACTCAGACACACTTGAAGCTCTCAGTTTCTCTTTGCTTAGTCTACATGTGATGCAAGGAATGAGATCACTGATCCTTAGACACTGAACATATATAGACACTTCTATTTGTTCTCTAAAGGAATATTCTGTTAAAATAAGTTCATCTCAGTCAACAGCATTCGTGGCATAAAGCTGACCATGCTAAAAAACTAATAAAAAAAATAAAAAGATACGGTTTAAAAGCAAATTTAATTTAATAACATTGAATAGGTAGCTTACAAGTTATTCTCTTTTAGTAAAGTATTATTATTTTGTCACTGTTTTCCTGTTAAAACTAATTTTAGCTTTTAATTTTTTTTATTATTATTATTATTATGATTAAGATTTAGCTTTTAGTTTATTTAGGTTTTTTTTGCACTTTAATGAATATAAGAAATGTTGCATGGGCACTGGCTGAAAATAAAATGCATGTTATATTGTTTCAGTTAATGTTTGCGTTATATCAAGTGATTTTTTTATGGTTTTAGTCCCTGTGATAACTTCAGTCATCTTCACACTGTGGGGTTCCACATTTAATGTTTGGAAAGACTCTAAATCTGTTATTTTTGGGGGGTGTTTTCCAGGTCATTCAGCAGAAGAGTGAAGAATGTGATCACATTAAGTTCTTGATTGAGGAGAAGGACTCGGAGGAGGAGGCGTTTTATGAAGACCTGGATGGTTTCGAGGAGAACGGGACTCAAGAGACACGGATCAGTCCGTACACCTTCTGCAAGGCTTTCCCGTTCCACCTGATGTTCGACAGGGAGCTCATGCTCACACAGTGTGGCAATGCCATCTTCAGAGTTCTGCCGCAGGTTCGTCTGCTCAGAAATGATTGGTTATTATTATAATGATGGAGAACAATGTTGAAGTGATGTGTGTCATCTTCCAGCTGCAGCCTGGCGTCTGTAACCTGTCCTCAGTCTTTTCTCTGGTGCGGCCGCACATAGACTTCAGTTTCCATGGCATCCTGTCTCACATCAACACTGTCTTTGTGCTGCGGAGTAAGGTCTGTCTGCCCCAAAATATATTACAGACTGTCTGATATAAAACCAGCAACACTCTACAATTTGCTACAATGTTGCTATCAGTTTCTGACTCAAATTGAGTTCTACAGTACGTCACACTGTCACAATATTAGATTTTTAACTGCATGTTCATGGTGCATAAAATCATTATTGTGATATCTATAGAAATATGAAATATTGATTAACCATAAAGCTTTGAAAAACTGCAATGTCAAAGTACAACAACTGATGAGAATAACCACACAGTTTTACACCAAACTTATGTTATAACGTCAAATGAGCATTTAAAAAAACGTCTTTCTGTGAACTGATGTGGCTTTGTGTCAGACAGGAATGATATTATTTCATAGTATTCTATACAGTGATAAAGGCTATGATGATTATCATTTTATTATAACTATACGTTATAATTATGAAAAATACCCAAAATGGCTTGGAGAACACAGATTAACAAGATACTTTTGCAAAGGCATGATAATTATTTTCATTTTTCGTCAGTCAAAACATTTCTACTACATTTTATTCAGCTAAAGTGATAGATGGATTCATTTGTCCATAAAATGGATTTCATGGAAAGTTGTTTTCTTAGTCCTGTGAGTCTCGCTTGTGGACTTTCTGTGCGAGTATGAACGAAACATAAATTACACGTAAGAGTTTGGCGATGTGCACTTTTAATTTTTAAATATTGTAATTATCATTAATACCGATATATCACGATTATCATCAATACCTGTTTATTGCGTCATCCCTAATTAACATGATTATATTTATTTATTTATTTATTTTTATAATGATTATCATCAACAATGGTATATCAAGACACCGCTAATTAACAAAGTAACAATGTTTCATTTATGTAAAATAATGATTATCATCAATACCTGTTTATCGTGGCACTGCTAATTACCATGAGAATGATATTTAATTTTTTTAATATTATGACTATAGTCAATACCTGTAAAATACGAAACCCTAATTAACACAAAACCTAATTAAATGAACTAATTAAATAACGATTATCGAATAAACCTGTATATCATGACACACCTATTTAACATGATTATGATATAACATTTTTCTAATATAATGATTATCGTCAATACTGGTATATTGCAAAACCCTTAATTATCACAATATCGATATATATATATATATATATTTTATAATATGACTATCGTTATCACAATAACGAGATGTAATTTTTATTATATTACAACTATTGTCAATGCTTGTATATTGTGACATCCCTAATTAACACAAATGTGATTAAAAAAAAAAATCCGGAAATACTGGTATAATGCAAAACCCCTGATTACCATGATAAAAATATTTATTTATTTTTTAGATATAAGGATTATTGTCCATACCTTTATATTGCGACACCTCTAATTAACACGATAAGTATATCACGAAATCTCTGATTACCAAGATAACAATATTACATTTTTCAAATATCACAATTATTTTCAATACTGGAATATCGCAACACTGCTAATCAACACAATAACGATATTTAAATTTTTTTTTAATATCACGGTTATCGTCAATGTTGGTATATCACTAAATCCCTGATTACCATGATAATGATATTAAACTTTTTCAAATATCTTGATTATTGTCAACACTGTTATATCATGACACTGCTAATTAACTTGATAATCATATTTAGATTTTTTTATATCACAGTTATAGTCAATGCCGGTATATCACGAAATTCCTGATTACCATGATAACAATATTAAATATGTAAATATCTCGATAATTGTCAATACTGGTTTGTCGTGACACCGCTAATAAACACAATAATGATATTTAATTTTATATATATATAAATAATGCATATATTGTCAATGTCGGTATATCACGAAATTCCTGATTACCATGATAACAGTATTACATTTTTTTAAGTATCACGGTTATTGTCAATATCGGTATATCGCAACACCGCTAATTAACATGATAACGATATTTCATTTTTTAAATAAAAGTATTATCATCAGTACCAGTATATTGTTACACCCCCGTTACAAATATAACAATAACAGTGCATTAAAAAAACATTGCTCGTAATGAAACTTCCTGACACGAGGTTTGTTGATGGTTTTGTGCAGGAGGGCCTGTTGAACGTAGAGACCGCGGAGAGTGAAGATGAACTCACAGGAACAGAGATCAGCTGTCTCAGACTGAAGGGCCAGATGATCTCACTTCCTGAGACGGAGAACATCCTTTTCCTGTGCTCACCGAGGTGTTTAGCTGAGGCTAGGAAATTAAACCAACAAAGCAAATTAGCAAAACAAAAATAGCTGCTAAAATTGGTAACACACATTTGTTACCATATTGACTTATTTCTACTTCTACCAATCTTTAAAAAGATTTTCCAATGCATGTAATCTAATGTAGTCAAGTTGATTCCGTCATATTTATTATTATTATTACAAATATTTAATCATGTTAAAGCTTGACGTCATTTAAAAAAAATGATTTTGAAAAACAAAAATTATCCTAAATTAGATTTTACCACATTAAGCAATTTTTGAAGGATAGATTTCGTTTAACTGTACTGTTTGTATATATTAGGGTCATGTTGTTTACCTTTACTGAAGATTGGTGGAGAGTTTTGGACTTTTCGATATCTCGATTGATAGGACTGATGATGCAGTGTTTTGTCGTTTGCGTACATCAGTGTTATGAATCTGGATGACCTGACGAGGAGAGGTCTGTACCTGAGTGACATTCCCCTTCATGATGCCACCCGTGACCTTGTGTTACTGGGGGAGCAGTTTCGTGAGGAGTATAAGTTGACCCAGGAGCTGGAGATCCTGACCGACCATCTGCAGCACACGCTCCGGGCCCTGGAGGATGAGAAGAAGAAGACAGACAGGTCGGTCCTCCACAATTCAGATATAAGCTGGCGATCGCGATTTATAAAGTCAGAACTCACTGTTTGTAGTTTTCAGTCACGTGATTGGCTCGGAGATCTGGCGGCTAAAACATCCAAACATTCCTACACCAAAAATGTTCAGATCACCTCTCAAAAGAAGAAAACAAAGAAATGTGAACAAAATCACATCAGCAGTCCATAAAAAGCACTCGCCGCCATATTTCAGTCGCTAAAAACCGTGCAACATTGTAAACCGTTTAATGTGAAAACACTTTAAAACTGAGAAATTAACAGATAAAATACTGTATTCTTTCGCAATGCACTAAATAGTTAAGCAATTTTCTATTGGAAAACGTAATATTAAACTTTGCGCATTGCATTTGTATTCTGGGTTCATCTGATTGTTTGTACAATGCATCATCAATTAGGTGTGTACTGTATTTGGCCTTTTTATATCTTACTACATTACAACTTAATGCAGACCTGATTAAAACCACTGGCGGTCAGTGCAGGAAAACCTTGTTTTGCCTTCCACTTGAGCGCTCCTTTAAGAGCGTGACGTGAAGATTATTAATTGTGACTTTTTTTCTTAGAATTGCATGATATAAACTTGATCTAGAGTAAGAACTGTGGGATATAAACTTGCAAAAGTCACAATATAACTAGCAATTGCAAATTTATATCACACAAATATGACTTTATGACTTAATTTCTGATTTCTCAGAATTGCGAAAAATATCTTGTGATTCTGGTAACACACAGTTGCGGCTTTATTATTGTAATTATTATCTTGCAATTTTTACTTTATAACTCGGGATTGCGTGTTTATATGTTGAAATTCTGAGAAAGCCAGGAAAAGTAAATATTGGGGAAAAAAAGTCAAGAAAAAAAAGAATTGCGAGATTTTAATTCATAATTGCGTCGGGGGAAAAAAGTCAGAATTGTGTGATTAATAAGTCATAATTACCTTTATAATTTTTATTCAGTGTGCCACATTGAGGAAACATTTAAGGAATGTCTGCTGCACAAAGAAAAATTCAGTTGTAATAGACTAATCATATTCCTTGCAAAAATATCATGAGATTAAATGTATAACATTATTAAATTTCTGACATTATTTAATGCTTCTTCCCGTCTCTTCTCCACGGATTCTGTGTGGAGTTATGTACAGTAATTTCCAGAGAAATAAAATAAGTAGCTCATCTCCTCTGCGTGTCATCATTATCTTTGTACAGTAATCTGTACATCACATTACATGTCAATCTAAGTGATGCTCAAGATAGAAACAGACTGTAGTTTTATCCGAGGACCCAGATCCAGACCAGGACACTCAGTAATACAAGATCAATTTTAGCTCTTGAGACTAACTCCCAAACCCAGATGACCACCTAAGCCCTCATAGTCTGTAGTTTGGTGATATAATGGTGATTAAAACTTAAGTGTGATATTGGTTTCGCTGACTGATGGTTTCCCCTGCGTATAGCTGATGGAAAGTGTGCTCTCCGTCTTCCTCGGTCTGTCAGCTCTGTGTTTGTTTATTAAATCTGCTGGAGCATCACCAGAGACCTTCTCTCTCATCCACAGACAATAAATACCAGCCAGAGCTACACAGCCGTCTGCTGCAAGTGTTTAATGTTAGATTTTAAGACATGAGCGGAATTCACAATTCATTTTCATGCACATTTGAATACGGACTAAGTTATTTTCTCATTTGTTTTGCAAACTTCATTACTGTGAGTAACCGATGTGTGTGTGTGTGTGTTTAGTTCATTTCAAATGTACATTCTTGTTTTGTTTTTTTCTCAGTAGTGTTTGCTCACATGCATTTCTTGGAAACCTTACTTGTTGATAAGAGGTGAATCAATGGGCCGTGTCCTGAATGTGCTGAATAGTGCAGTCTTGTCTTCTCTAGCAGGCGTCCTGCTCTGAAACTTTAGGACACTGAGATGTGACCGTGCCATTTTCTTTCATTTTTGTACCTTTATTTATTTATTTATTTATTTGCATGTGATTTTAGGAAACAGTTTTCATATGCAGATTAATTCTCTGCCAGTAGGTCTTGCATCATATAAAATCGCTGTTTGTGTGTGTGTGTGTGTATATATATATATATATATATACATTTGAAAAGAACAACATTTATTTAAAATGCAAATATATATATATATATATATATATTTTTTTTTTTTTTTTTTTTTAACACAACTTATTTCTGAAGATCATGTGACACTGAAGACTGGAGTAATGATGATGGAAATTCAGCTTTGCATCACAGAAATAAATTATATTTTAAATCCCATTAAAATAGAAACCATTATTTTATATTGTAATAACATTTTGCAAGATTACAGTTTTTTTCTGTATTTCTGATCAAATAAATGCAGCCTTGATGAGCAGAAGAGACTTCTTTAAAAACATTACAAGTCTCACTGACCCCAAACTTTGTATATACTGTAGATAAAGAACCTGTGATACTGACTTTCACCAGCTGTATAACTGAGAGATCTGAAGTGTCTTTTGATAACAGACGTTAGTATTTGTGTTTTCCCATCGGCAGTGCAGAATAAGAACCGAACAGATGGATGGATGTCTCCGGGTAGAGACCAGTACTCAAACTGCTCTGTGGATAATTAGCACTCAACCTTCTGGGAAAGTACAGTATCTAAAAGAACATAATGATGTTCATTATCTCTGGGACAGTTGAAGTGTGTTTCACAAAAGGATTCATTTTGTATCAGATGAAACAATTGAGGTGTTCTGTCACCTGAAGTAAACAAATGTATCGCTTGGAATGACTACAGTGCATGCAATGAGTGCACATGATGATGATGATGATGCCTCTTTGTTTCAGATTGCTGTATTCGGTTCTACCTCCGTCTGTCGCCAATGAACTTCGGCACAAGCGGCCCGTGCCGGCTAAACGGTACGACAACGTGACCATTCTGTTCAGCGGCATCGTGGGGTTCAATGCGTTCTGCAGCAAACACGCCTCAGCAGAGGGAGCCATTAAAATCGTCAATCTGCTCAATGACATCTACACCAGATTTGACATTCTCACCGATTCTCGCAAGAATCCTTATGTGTATAAGGTGAGTGCCTTTCAATCCGGACACGTTTTATGTAGTGCTTGAGGAGTGACAGATACATTAAAAAACCCTTGTGTTCATAACCAGAGATCTTCAGCACACAAAAGACTAAAACATCTTGACAAATATGTGTTAACTGTGTTATAAAATATGAAAATCTACTGTAATTTCAAACTCGCTCTCAGAAAGCTAACAGTAATAAAGTGTCACGGTGTACAAAAGTTCCGCTTCAAAGTTCAAAGACAAAAAACGTTTATAAGGCTTTTTATGATGCGCCGTTTTATGATGCATCTTTTATGATGTACCTAATTAATAAACGAATGACTGTATCTTGAGCAGGGTGTGAAGCTTCTTTCAGGTCAAGTGGCAGATTTTTATTAACAGCCATGCTTTTGTATTTTCTGTAGCTTTATTAACTTTCTGAGCCAGTACTTTTCCAGCTACACATCGTGTACAGTGCTCTCTGTGAAACAAGGGCATGAGAACACGTCCTTGATTTACGTCCTAGGCTTCGTGTAGCTTTGCTAACTAAACAAACCGGGCAGCTATAGAATTACAGAAGGCTGGCTCACCAAAAAAAGCTATATTTACTTTAAGCCAAATGTATGGACTAAATGAAGGACTGGGCTCTCTCTTTAGACTTCTGTGTGATGAGGTTGGAGAATAAAACACGAGGAATTAAACTGGTGACATTTGCAGTGTGCATTGTTAGGAAACTTGGATGAATCAAAAGTGTGCTAAAAGTGGATGATAGCTTTTATTTCTGGCTGTATTCATATCACAAACTAAGACCAGTTCTTATCTTACAGTCAAGGCCACAGAATATCTTTAAATGGTTTAATGAATCTGTTAAATTAATTTCTCGTCTTAGATATCCATTAGTCATAATAGTAAATACTCTGCCTGACCATAAAAGTGTATACAGGTTTAAGTGAATTTCATAAGAGTCTAGGATTGTATCATTATTGCAATGATTAGTAGATTTCTGGCATGTTTTTATGTTCTTTTAAAGGTGCTGTATGTAGTTTTTGGACTGTATTAAAGCATAAAAATACTATAAAATGTTTGCAGATATTTAGGAAACATGCTAAGTTCACATAATTGTTGTGCGTTCCGTGTCATGAATGTCTGTTTTTGTTTTGGTCTGTGTGACTCCGCCCACTGTCAGTTTAACCAATAGGATTTGCATACACCTGGTTGCCAGTTTGTGTAAAAATCAGTGGGTTCTTCAAACGCACAGGCACATTAGTTATTTGTAGCGGTCTCTGATCTGAATCTCTGTCATTGACAGGTGGAGACTGTTGGTGATAAGTACATGACCGTGAGTGGTCTTCCGGAGCCCTGCACCCATCATGCAAAGTCCATCGGTCACCTGGCCCTGGACATGATGGAGATCGCCGGACAGGTGAAAGTGGACGAGGATCCTGTGAAGGTGATCACTCTTCTTGACCCAGATACAAGTTTAAACAAATAAGTTTTTGCATGAGGATCTTTTGCTCCAGAACCCATCAGAATAGCTGAACTGTGTGGTCAGTTATAAATACAAAATATATATACACAATGACCAGTATATAATTGTGTATTATATAGAATTCCACACACTGAATTCTGACTGAAACATAAAGGTCTTCACAGCAACCCGTCAAAATAAAAGTCAGTTTAACTTGAAGAAATTTTGACAGAAAATATTTAATGTACATCTCAAAGTAAATTAAATTAATGCATTTAGCAGAAGCTGTTCTCCAAAGCAACTTAGAATGCATTCAGGGTAACAATTTGTTTTCCTAACATGTTCCCCTGGGAATTCGAACCCACAACCTTTTGCGCTGCTAACACAATGCTCTACCACTGAGTCACAGGAATTGGTTTTAATTGTTTATGTATATAAGTATGCATGAATGGATTTCAGAAATTATGTGTTTCCTGTTTTATTTTTTTCTGGATTTATGATTTAATACAAATGTATTATCCAAAATGGTGTTAATCAGATGAAGGCATAAAACATTAACGTTTAAAATAGAATCAAATGAATTGTACATTTTTAAACAAATGTAAAAATGGTGTGATTATTATTTTAAAAATAAACTAAGTTTTAATAATTGTATTATTAATAAGGAATGAATAATTATTAAATATTAATAAAATAAAATAATATAATATAGATTTTTATTTTTAAATTAAATAAAATAAAAAATAAAATTAATAATAATGTATTATTATTATTATTATTATTATTATTACTTTGAGATGTACATTGATTTCTGTCAAAGTTTCTTCAAGTTAAACTGACTTTTATTTTGACTGGTTGTTGTGAAGACCTTTAAGTTTCAGTCAGAATTCAGTGTGTATATATATATATATACTGTATATATACTGGTCATTGTGTATTAAAACTGGATGCATAAATAAATCCTGAATGTTTAGACTTGTTTAATGTGTTGCCTCATAGCATCAATTAAACAACATATCTTGCATATTTTGTGCACCCACCCACCGTGCTTTCCTTCACGAAACACCCCCATCATAAAACACGCTGGTGTACTTCAGCTGGTGTATTAAAGATGCTTTATGATTTCTAAGAATAGCTCTAGGATGCATCTCAGAGGTGTTCGACGTGACTGCGGTCAGGTCTCAGTAAAGGCTCTTTTGTTTATCCAGACGGCACAGGTGTGTTATTATATGAGCGGATGATGAAGATGTGCCTCTGGAACACTAAGAGCATCTAAAATAGACAGAAGTGACTGTATGGGGTGAATGACATGGACACTTTACACTAACACACACACACACACATCCAAAAGTAAGCACAGTCTGGCAAAGGGTTAGCTCAGCTCTGGCACGTACACACGGTGTCATTCAGTGGAGACATGCTGGAAACACAAATGCAATGAAACAAGACATGAATAAAGACTTTATAAATATGTTATAAATATGTTATAAATATGTTTTTGTTAAAAACTATATGAATATTAATGGGTTATGTGTGAATGTGTTTCATTGCCCATGTATCTGTTATGTTTTGGAGCAGATCACTATTGGAATCCACACAGGGGAGGTGGTCACAGGGGTCATAGGTCAAAGAATGCCCCGTTACTGCCTGTTTGGAAACACTGTCAACCTGACAAGTCGTACAGAGACCACAGGAGAGAAGGGAAAGATAAATGTGTCAGAGTACACATACAGGTGAGAGGAACCTGAATGATACAAATCTGCACTGAAAAAAAATAATAATAATAAAAAATAATAATAATAATAATTATATATATATATATATATATATATATATATATATATATTAAAAATGAAATAAAAAAAGATTATTGGGCTATGTTTTACAAGATAGTATTATTCCAGTTTTGCTATTTCAACATTTTACATTTAATTAAATTATCTTCTTAATTGTTTGAAAAGTATACTAGTGATTTCTGAGTGAAAATAATTTCTATACTATTTTCTGTGCTCTGTTTGCATTGTGTGCAATTAATATACTGTACTTTTGTAAGGTTACTAAAATGCAAAAAAAAAAAGTAACCAGTAAAAAAATAAAAAAATAAAAATTGCACTGCAATGTTATACATCACTGAGCAATTTTTATTTATTTATTAATTAATTTATTTTTACCTGATTTAACACATAAAAAATATTTTGTTGGTATATATATATATATATATATATATATATATATATATATATATATATATATATATATATATATATATATATATATAGCCAAAGGATATACATTTCAAATTCGAAATACACATTCATAAAAATGTATTTAGATTTTAGATTTAAAAATCTTAGAAGTGCATGATATAAACTGGATTTATAAAGTCAGAAATGCATGATACAACGTCACATTCTTACACTTCTTTATCAACCATAATATAATATAATATAATATAATATAATATAATATAATATAATATAATATAATATAATATAATATAATATAATATAATATAATATAATATAATAATGTTGTTATTGTGTTGTTTGGGTTCAGGTGTTTGCAGACGGTGGAAAACGCTGACCCTCAGTTTGATTTGGAGTACAGAGGACCTGTGACCATGAAAGGAAAGAAAGAGCCGATGAAAGTGTGGTTTCTGTCACGTAAGACCTGATGGACGCGCCGTCTGCCGTCTCTAGTGTGTTCATGCACTAATGTGTGTTCTCTCTGACATCTCTGAATAGAAACATACTTTGCTTTCTTCATATTCTTCCGCTCTCAGACTAAGGATGTTCTTTAGTGACCCCTGCATATTTAAAATGAATCACAGATAATGATAAAAGGGTATTACACAGCTGATGGGAAACAAGCTCTACACATTTCACACAGAAATATGAAAATGACTGTCCATTTGATATTAACGATTCTACCCTTGAGAGCCAACTATTGAATTTATTTAATACAGAAACTAATACAGAATAAATACTTCTGGAACATGCTACAGATACTCTATGCAACATATTTATTTCCATCATTTCTATATTTATAGCAGAGAATGTGACAGTGTTTCATCACTGAGCGAAACAGTTATTTCACTTTGTCTGTATTTATTCCTGAAACACTGTTTTAGTTTTAATTGTGCGCATTAATTGAGAAATAAACCTGCAGATGTTCAGAATCACATGTATTATATTGGAAATAACACTCTATAATTAATTTTGATAGTCGGATGCATGCTGTAAATAATAAAAACACATATATTTACACTCTTACAGTGCATCAGAGAATCTGCCAAACATTTACATATAAGCTATTTTATGATCACAATTTAGTATTTGTTATTGTGTTGCTATGATGAGTCGTAAACGACCAGTTTCTGAATATTAACCCTTTGTGGATGGGTATTGGTGTTTGTCGATTCATGTGGATCTCACTGATAGAGCTCTGTATTGTAAACCTGTCATGTCACCATGCTTTTATGATCACAGGTCCTCTGTCATTAAAATAATAAAAGATCATAGAAACAATGGGTCTGAGCTAAACTTCAGTGGGAAGATGTTGATGTTGAGATCACATGATCACAGCAACAGACATGACTTATAAACAACCTTTAATGGTAGAAGAAGATATTCAAATAAAATCAGCATCTTAGAATGACTTGAAGATCATGTGACACTGGAGACTGGAGGAATGATGCTGAAAATACAGCTGTGCATCACAGAAATAAATTACACTTTAACAGAGATCCACACTGAAAACAGATGTTTTACATTAGAATAATATTTCAGAATTTTAACTGTATTTTTTGGATCAAATAAATGCAGCATTGATTATAAGAGACTCTTATTAAATAACTCTTGTTAAGAATTTGATCAAACAGCATCACTCCTAGTTTTGTTAAAATAATTAACATTTTGCATACTCTTCAAGGTTAATGCATGACCACAGCTTTTTGAACTTTTCTAACCCACACATATCATAAACTAGTTTTCAGTATAAAGCTCCTCTTATCTTTGCTTTCAATGGGACGATACCAAAGGTCTTCCGAGGTCTCATTATATAGCTCTGTAACGATCAAATAAAGCATTATCAGACATTATCATGTCGCTTTGATGGAAATTTGGCAGGCTTTGTACAGTCGTTGGTTTGAATGTTCATTATTAGTGTAATGCATCATCACTTCTCTCAGTATTTGAGTCAGTGTAAGCAGAAAGAGTGAAAGCTGGTGAGACTTAGAGAAGAAAAGCCATGCAACTAGAGTACAACAGAAGTCAAATTACGCTTGATAAAATGCATTGTTCAAACACACCCCGCACACCTCACACAGCAAACCATCAAGAGACCTGAAGCCTCAGTTAATGAAGAAGCGAGGGATGTTGTGATGAACAGGGATGGTCTGGAGGGAGGGAGAGATTTATACTCCGTGAGCTTTACTCAGCCACATCAGCATGAAGATAATACTCCGATAAGAGATTCGCACAGGTATAAAAGTCAGACGCGAGGTGAAGTTAGGCCACCATCAGATCTCAGCAGTCTGTCATCATGGCCTTCAACGGGACCTGGAAAGTGGACCGCAATGAAAACTACGAGAAGTTCATGGAGCAAATGGGTGAGTCCAAGGAATCTTCCTCTCTTTCTGACGCTGTTGAGTGATTCAGAGGAACAGTGTTTTTATACTGCATCTCTTCTACAGGCATCAACATGGTTAAGAGGAAGCTAGCGTCTCATGATAACCTGAAGATCACTCTGGAACAGACCGGAGACCAGTTCCACGTGAAGGAATCCAGCACTTTCCGCTCGCTGGAGATTAACTTTACTCTCGGCGTCAGCTTTGAATATTCCCAGGCAGACGGCACCGAGCTCACGGTGAGCACAATCCCATCAGATCCAGAGGCGTTTATATTCTGAAGGAGAATCCGTGATTCCATAGAGAGCTCCTCAGAACCGATGCAGAACGATTGTAAATATAGTTCTTTTGAGAAATACCAGATTCTTTGGAGAACGCAGAATGGTTCACTGCTGCAAAAAGCTCCTTTGAGATTCTTTTATTTTTAAGCATGTACACTCTCAGAAAAAACTAAGGTGTAAAAGCTGTCACTGGGGCGATAACCTTTCAAAACGTACACCTTTGTGCCTTGTTAACCCTTAAAGGTACCTTGTACTGTATGTGTAGTTTAAAAGTGCATACTGTATTGGTAAAAGTGCACTAATTTAAACGGTACAATTGTGCATCATTGAGATGCCTTTAAGTTTAAATCAGAAACAAATGTCTTTTGAAAAGATTCTGCCCTAGTCATTGCTTTTGGACCTTTTGTTCTGAGCGTGACATGAGCAGGTGCAAAGGTTGAGGTGCATGCTCTGAATGATGATATAAACTAAGATGTTGTACATTGAATCTTTTGTGTTGAATCAAACTACTTTAGTAACAGCTTGTGTATGAGCCTCGTAAAGAAACATCCACCTGACCTTTGACCTTCTGATTGCAGGGGTCCTGGGTCATGGAGGGTGACATGCTGAAGGGGACGTTCACACGCAAGGACAACGGAAAGTCGCTAATAACCACCAGGAAGATCATCGGTGAAGAGCTTGTACAGGTGAGCTGCTGTTCATACGGATGAAGACACATCCTGCAGTAAATGCTGTGAACTTGTATTGCATTATTTGCTTCCAGACTTATACCTACGAAGGAGTCGAGGCCAAGAGGATTTTCAAGAGGGCTTAAAATAACATCAGCATTCCCAAAAATTACTGAATCTATTGTGTGCTGCAACCGTGGATATTTAACCTCATAACAAGTTTTTTAACAACTGACGGCCCTAAGGTTTACAAAGCATGTACGTATTGCACTGTGAATTTTGATATTTATGGTAATAAAGCCATTTTTACATCCTTTTGCGAACCGTTTCATTTTTATGCAATAAAAGTAGGAATTTTCTGAAGTAATAAACACATAGAAGCAGGTTGCATCAGGGACTGAACACTCAAAGTTTATTAAAAAACAGTTGCTATCTTCGTCTTTAAGACTAGGAACACTGTTTCTTTAGGTCATTCCTGTTCACAAGCAGTTAGTGATTCAAGCCAAAGTGTATACTGCCCCCCTGTGGATGGCTCTTAGAAGATACTTGAACATCACAGCTACAGAAAGCCTCATCTGAGTCTCAAATACAAGCACACTGGAAATAATACAAGTAATCAACTACTTTAGTTAATTACCATGAAATAAGCATGAACAATACTTCTAGGCATTTATTAATCTCAGTTAATTTTAGCCTTTACTAATGCATTATTAAAATCAAAAGTTGTGCATGTTAACATTAGTTAATGCACTGTGAATTGACATGAACTAACTACTAACACTAACACAAATGTATAAATACTGCAGTAAATGTACTGTTCATTGTTTGTTTACATTCTTTCTCTAAATGTGTTTATTGCTAGTGTGTGTTATTTAATGCAATAACTGAAACACTTTATTTTAAGGTGTCCTTGTGACACGTTACATCCACTAATATAATAATAATTTATTATGCATAATTATATGCAAATAACTTTAAGCCAAACCCTAACCATATAGTAAATGCATGTTATAATTAATTAATATTACTCAGCACTTAAAATGTATAACTACACTGTAACAAGGACACCTTCAAATAACTAAATAATAAATGTGATTAGTTAATAGTTGTTACAAGAATGTGCAGTATTACTTAAAAATGGTGCTTTTATAATAAATCATCATATTATTCTGATTTCTGAAGATCATGTGACACTGGAGACTGGAGGAATGATGCTGAAAATACAGCTGTGAATCACAGAAATACATTACACTTTAACACAGATTCACACAGAAAACAGATGTTTTAAACTGTAATAATACTTCAGAATATTGCTGTTTTTACCGTATCTTGAATGAAATAAATGCAATGTTGCTCTGGTAAAGTGTGTGTTTCTCTGCGTCGCACCACAGGACGAGTATCTCAGCTTCCTTCTGTGAACCATCAACACATGAGACCCTGAACCGGTCATAAGGGTCAGTTTTAAAAAAAAAATGTAGGTTTATGCATCATCTGAAGGCTGTATAAACAAGCTTTAATGTTGATGCATGGGACAATATTTGGCCGAGAGATGCAACTATTCGAAAATCTGGAATCTGAGGGTGCAAGAAAATCTAAATATTGAGAAATCATCTTTAAAGTCGTCCAAATGAAGTTTCTTAGCAATGCATATTACTAATCAAAAATTAAGTTTTGATATATTTATGGCAGGAAATTTACAAAATATCTTCATGGAACATGATCTTTACTTAATATCCTAATGATTTTTAGCATTAAAGAAAAATGTATAATTTTGACCCATACTATATATTTTTGGCTATTGCTACAAATATCCCCCAGAGATTTTTGCATCTCTGACACGTGTGTGTATGACGGAGGAAAAGACCTGCCAGAATCGCTCTGGCTGCATGCTGTGGACACACACACACTCACTAAAACACATCCTACTCACTTATTTATAGACATTCATCTCTTTCCTGCCAACCTGCTGAGCTCCATTGTGAGGAGAAAGCCACAGGATACGACACACGCTCGAAGTCTAAGATTATAGAATACATTTGAAAATTATCAATGTTTTTTTGTGTGTTTTTTTTTCCCATTACTTCTGGGAAACAGACATGGATCTGAAATACATGCAGATTTGAAGGACAGGGATATCAAGGACACAATGCCGATCGACTGCAGTGCAATTGAAGCTTCATAAAGCATTGCTTTTTCTCTCTAATCTCTGTGTTTTTGGATATAATCAGTCTTTAGTGAGGCAAAGTGTTTAACATTTTAAGCTGCTTCTGTCTCTTCTTGCAGAGCAGGAGGAGGAGGAGAGAGGGATTTTCTCATGCAGTTTTTGGCATGCTACCATGGAATTAGTGAGGATTACAGTTACAAAAAAACATGACAAAACTGTAGATGAGTCAGTCTTTTGGAACGATTCCGAACGTCTGTCTCTCTTTTGGGCTTTGATGGAGATTGGTTTCATATGTAGCTGAAACTAAAAGATTATATTTTAAGTTCATGTTACACAGAAAGGGATATGCATTTCAATTAAAGACAATATATCCTCTTCAGAATTAGCATTTTGTTCACGAAAGGTGTTATCACGTTTCTTTTCGTCCAGTAATTTTGTGCACCAGATGAAGCACTGACAAACATTCAAACATAAGTCTGTTTGTACAAAGTAAAAAGATAATTTATTTATAAAGACTGTCTACTTAAATAATATATTTTCTTCAGACATAAACAGAAATGTTACTTATATGAATAGTTTACCCAAAAATGAAAATCTATCCTCTACAGTGAATGGGTGCCGTCAGAACAAAAGTTCAAAAAGCTCAAGTTCATAGTTTAATGTCTTATGAGACAAAAAACTGCATGTCTGTAATAAAATTTGCTTCTGTCTTAATCCATAATCCATAATAACACTTCCTCCAGTGGAAAAGTTCATGTATATATTTAAGAAAATATTTTTTGTTTATATATAAATATGAACATTTATATATAAAAACATATTTATGAATATATATATATATATATATATATATATATATATATATATATATATATATATATACACGTAAATATATTTAAAATATGTACATGTATGTTTGTGTTATATACATCAGAAATATACACAGCACATACACAAATTATAACAAAAACTTTTATTTTTGATGCGATTCATTATTTGACAGAACTTATATAATATATCACAACTATATATATATATATATATGAAAGGTAACATGATAAATCCTTTAACCTTAATAGAAACTGGCCAATTCATAATTAAAAGGTTAATTATGATGGTTATGAATGTTTAATAAAGGGAAATTATATAAGGTGCATGTCACACTGTTGCTGCAGAAGCTTTGTGACGTTTAGACTGCCCTCTTCTGGACGATGCGTGTAAATGCTGTTTAGAGACATTGCCACTTTTGGTTTATGGGAGATCAGGGTTGGTTGATTGGCACAGGATTAATTCTGGGTCATAATTAGATATGATCAAAAAAAAATTTGGAGTAGTTGCACTCTTCAAACTTCTTGATGCTATCTCTGTTATAAAGCATTAACCCATTGTGTATTTTAATGATACTGACGGAAAATATGGTGCATTTTCCACGTGTGGACTGGTCTTTGTAGGACTTTACCAGAGAGAGAGTAAGGAAGAGTAGCTTGAGTAACATACAAGAAATAAAACTGTGGTGCAAAATACAGGAAAGATACAGAAGAGCAACTAGAGAGCACAGAAAGCATGAAGATGGAAATATTTATTAAAGAGAAGTGCAATAGTTTCTAAATGACAAGAGGAGAGAAGAACAGAAGTAGCAAAGTTCAGAGTTATATAAGAATGAGTACAAATAAAAACACTAGGAGTTTTCTGTACACCTGTCCTCTAATGCATTGATCTGCAATAAACACATTTTCTTTTGATCTTTTGATATATTAGTTGTGATTGTGTTCAAAATTCATCCTAACTCCAAAATAAAACACTTTTTCCGTCTGCCAAAACAACCCGTTCTGTATATACTGGAGTTTGTGAATCTCTAGATTAGTGAACACTATTTGCTGTTAACTCATTGTTTATAGCATGCATATTAGCTGTTTATTAATACTGTTAAAGCACATATTAATACATGACCACAGATCCACCATACATAAATATAACTACTACAACAACTAACTTAATTACTATCAATAAGCAGCAAATGATGCTGAAAATACAGCTGCGCATCACAGAAATAAATTACACTTTAACAGAGATTCACACAGAAAAAAGATGTTTTAGATCGTAAAAATATTTCAGAATATTGCTGTATTTACTGTGTTTAATACTTGTTTCTTATTGTTGGAATATAAGTTTGATATCATACAGTAACTGGTTTGTAGTCTGACTTTATCCCCTGAATCTTTCTAAAACTGAGCTGCTGAATTTAAAGAAGAAATTGTGTTTCTGACAGAAATGTTAAACATTTGCTTAAATCAAGGCTGATGGCATTTATTATTTTATTATAACACTTACAATAAACAATAATAAACTGTATTAAAAATACATCTTACAAATGACCGCTAGAATTGACAAGAGTTACATCATTCAAATATTGATAGTCACACATAAAATAACCTTCTTGACATTAAAACAGATTAGTTAAACATATATATGTATAATTACTTATTAGCATTCATTAATGCTCATTATTGACCTAGTATGATATCTGCTGTTCAAGCATACTGTAAATCCTAATCTAGAGTTTAGGAAAAGACACTGAGGATTTAATGAATCAAAGAAAGTATGCATTTAGAGAACAGAAATTAGCACCACAAATTATATTTGGGAGTTGTGAAAAGAAGCAAAACTTCATTATCTTTGTTCATGATTAGAGCAGCTTTAGAGGAAAAGCATCTGTGCATCATGCAGTTTTATCATTTTTCTGATATTCAGTATAAGCAACATTATTAGGTCGATGCATTAAATGGTGAAATACAAACTAGATTCTTTCTTCCAGAAGATTTTGAAATCAATACATAAGTACAATATATTTAACCTTTTTTTTAAATGTCAAAAACTAAATAAATAAATGCTGGTTGTTGAACAGTGTTGAATGAATACATTATGAATTAAAAGAACACTTTTGCACCATGCATGATAAAAAAAAAAAAAAAAGATGTTACTGTACCACTTTAACACTGGATTCACATTTGCATCACACAATGACTCCAAATGTCTATCAGGGTTCTACATTCAGCAGTCAGTCCACAAACACAGTCTGGACAGTCCAGAGGTGTCCGGTGAGAATAAGTGCTGACTAACATCTAAACAGCATTGTCAAAAATCTTAAGAGACTGCATTATATCCTCATCCTGCAAAACAAAAGCATATTTTATGCATATCCACTTTAGGTAATAACGGTTTCGATTAAGATAAAGTAAGCCTTACTTTTTGGCAGCAGTCCATGAATTCCTCAATAGTTACTACACCATCCTGATTTATGTCCATTTTCTTAGGAGAGAAAAAATAATAATTTTTGCTTTGTAATGTATCATGAAGCAATGCATGTAGAAACTGATTTTGATAGCGATTTTAATTATTTTAATGCTGCATTACAAGCCTGATCTTATAACAAATGTGCATAATTAACCATTTAATTGTTGCTACTGTCTCACTACAGTTTCCAGGAGAAATGTCCACTGGGTGGCGCCAAAATAGATTTTCAAAATAATGTTTTTTGTTTGTTTTGTTTTTTGTTTGTTTTTAATTAGGTCTAATCCTTAATCAATTCAAATTTAATTCAAATTTACAAATGTAATTTATTTAAGGAACTCATAATGCAGTTTGTGTGTTAGCTGCCATCGGAAGCCATGTTGAAAGTAGAGCTAAATTACACTTTATATATTAGATGATTAACGAAATCATAGAACTGACATGAAAGTAAAACGTTTTTTATAAGCTGCTGTTTTTTAAGATAAACTGTGCACAACATAAGTGTTATGACACCATACAATAAGTTTCCATGGCAGTGTGATATTGAAGCTCATATAAAAAAAACAAACAAAAAAAACATTCTAATCAAAAGTTTTGGTTACCAGTTTTTTACAGTGTTTGAACATTTCTCAGAATATCCTCTGCTATGCTCCACCGAAGAAAGAAAGTCATACAGGATGGAAATGACACAAGGGTTAGTAACTGGAAGAAAGTTATTTTTTGTGGGGATGATCTGTTCAAAGGGGATTAAACATCACGGTGCTTCTAGCGCCACCCTGTGGACATTTTCACCTGGAAGCTGCAATAATATGATGCAAACAGCAGCTTCTACGTTTTCCATGCATACATTTTCCCATTATAATAAATAGTACAAAAAAGCATTACTTGGAAGAACATTCTGACGTGTTGCCTCACTGCCTCCTCTTTCAGTCGAGGATGGACAGATTTCCCCATCAGATCATAAATAGACTTCAATATATCCAACATCTCCTGAAACAAAAACAGCATATACAGTTTTGCATTCAATACATTACAGACTTGTAAATGTAGCTCATCTTGTAGATTAAAATGCTTCCAGACCTCTTTAGTGATCTGTCCGTCGCTGTTGATGTCGTATAGATTGAAAGCCCAGTTCAGCTTCTCTTCAGTACTGCCTCTCAACAAAACAGAGAGATCACAGACTAACTCCTGCAAAAAAATCAAATCACACACGACACTCAATAGATACTGTCACCTTAAAGTGCCTTTATAGCACTGATCAGTTGTTTTATATAAAGGATTCAACATCTGAAAACATCATCTAATGCAAAAGTTTGGATCACATTCACATAATTAATAATACATTTTTTTTCTAATTTTATCCAAAAACAATTAAGTTAATAAAAATCCTTACCTCAAAACTAAGAGAGCCGTTCTTATCTTTATCAAATGCATTGAAAAGAAACTGAGCATACTTTGATGAATCTAAAAAAAAAAAAACAATAAATATAATATTATCACTGTTTCTGTGATGTGTAAACATCTAAAAAAATTTCAAAGCAATATTATGATGGAAGGCCGTTTTATTATGCATTTAAATTGTGCTTTTATTGAATTCTCCCATAACAAAATCACGATTTCTGATTACATTTTTTCCAAGGGATTAAAACATTACACTGGGGGTTTCATCATTATTTCAATGTGATTTAAATGCATTAATTCACTAATATCCATTTTTGGTTTCCTGTTATGAACTTTTATTAATATTGTGTGGATAAACATCTATAAAACATGATGAAGTCGACCGACCTCCCAGTGGGAAGAACAAGGCGTAGATGTTTTTGAAAGTGTCCTCATTCACGACTCCACTCGGACAGTCCTAGCAAACACATGAGAGACAACACAGCATTGTTGAAGAGACAGGAGCATCTCGGCAGCATGACTGATAGTGTCTGGGTTTAACCGAGCGCTCACGTTCTTGAATCCTCTGAAGAGTAACTGCAGCTCTTGTCTGGAGAAGTGGGTCTGCGACTGCAGCTGCTCCAGATTTTCCGGGTGATAGCGCTCGGTCATGCTCTCTTGTTCTTCGTCCTCATTATCTGCAACACAGCACACAGCTGCGGATAATCTGTGATTTTAATGCACCCTTCGTTTAACTGTTCTGACTGATTGAACACTATTTAGCAGCTATTACGTGTGTGGGGGGTAATATGCATTGCATATACAGCCTGTTTCTGTGAAATATTCACGACTGTGTATTAGAGGTCAGGTGAAGACACAGAGGACGTGAATAATACCTCTGTCCCAGATTCTCCTGAAGAACGTTCTGTGCATGGATCCTACAGATCTTAAAAAAGGTCACCCCTAACCTCATTTCTTAACGTCCTTGTCCATGCATGAGAAATATACCACATCTGAGGAAATCTTTTGTTTTGTTTTTGTATGAGAAGAGTAATTGGGATACTAGGATGACCCACTTAGAGATCGGTCAAGATGTTGCTAGTCCTGTGGAGTGGATCTTAAAGATGCATTTGTCTAGTTCTGCATTTATGCATGGAAACATCACTTAATTACAGAAAATACGATTAGATTAAGATTTAATTTAGCATGCATTATACACTCGAAACACTCTAGTCCAGCTGTGCTGAAACAAACACCTCCAGATGTTATCTTAGAGAGTTATTTTTACCTGGTTTGCCTTAATGAACATTTCATTTGTTCGTATAAATTAATGTTAAATTAATTTTTATACCCTGTATCACAAAAGCTATCATACTAGTACAGTAAAGTTATGTGGTAACACTTAATAATAACTTATTCTTATTCACTAGTATCAACTATGGCTTTTTCCTCAAATTGCACATATAAAAACAAGTCAAAACAACATTATTAACACAAAAACAAAACGGCTTCGGCTCAGATGAAAGAGTATATTGAAAAGAATGCTGGGTGATTGAAGAAAGCTGTAAAAAAAAGGAGCTATTTTAGTAATCCTTTCATAAAAAATGACCCATTTTGCTTCATCTTCATTAGCAAACCATATCTGTTAATTTCAGCGGGGCTTATTTCAGTGTGATTTCTCTCATTTTTCCACTTATTGTCATAGTGTGTGCTAGGAGAAATGAGGATCACTTTCATAAACGTCTTCTGTGGCCTGTTTCTGGAGTAGAACGAGGAAAAGACTGAATGGCTATTTTTGTCTGATGCTTTTAAGGCAAAGCAGGTGCTAGAGTACATCAATACAGACGAAGCCCAGCAGGAAAACATGAAAGATGAATTAAATAAATCAACTATACTAAATGTAAACAGCATGCATGAGTGTTCAAGTATAGCAGATAAAACTGAAGCACAAAAACCTTCTCAAATGCAAGGAAAAATGAAGCAAAAAATCCAGCAGATAAAATTACCCGAAAAAGATACCAGTGTCTGCAATACTTAATTCATGGCATTATTAAGGGATCATCAGTGTCTTATGGTCGGCTATGGATGATGGAGTGTGTAATTATATTTAGTCCCAAAGGATATGAAGCATAGCCAAGGGAAAGATGAAATTAATTAGAAGTCTCATCCACAAAGTTAAGACCATTAATGATTAGCACTGTAATTTCAGTAATAACTCATACAGAGTAAGAGAAAAAGAGGTGTATTTATAATCACAAGACTGTGTGGAAGGGGTTAAAACATCTGTTGGTCTTTCTATTAGCTCAGAAGTAATATCATATGTATTCATTTTAGTGTGACTACATAGTGAAAATGTAAAACTTTATGTGATGTTTCTCACTAAACAATAGTAAAAAACATTAAAAAAATAAATAGACATTTTAAAAGACACTTTCACTACCAGACTGAGTTGAACAAAAATTTAATTAATTAATTTGCTTCTATTGTGAAGCCCTTATTTAATCTGTCTAACATCATTTGTGATGAGTTTTTATTTTATTTTATTTCTTTATTTATTTTCAAATCTAGCAATATTGGTGTTAGAACTGTGCCATTTATTTATTTTTTTTTATTATTTTTTTTAGATGATCTATTGTAATTTAAGTGTATAATATTACATTTTTATGTTGCCTGTTGTTATGGTTTTAAAATAGAAAAAGAAATAGTTGCCATGTGGAAAAATTACATTTAATATTAATGTGAAACCAAGGAGGAGTGTACAGCAAGTCATTTTTCGGGTAAGGTGTAAGTCTTACAATTAAACAAATGAAAATGGTACAAAAAAATAAATATTCAGTCACACCATGCTCTCGACAGACACTAATTTGAGAGAAACATCTTGTAATACGAATCCTATCTTTCTTTCTTTTCCCCCTTTTTTCAGAAAATTTTAAATGTAAATGTAGCAAAAATTTTTACAGTTTATGCTCCTCTATTATTTAATGTAACAGTTTAGGAAGAACAGCTGCACGTGTTAAAAGATGTAATGAACTTCAGGACAACAAAGCGACAGTGGGATGATGAAAGTCTATGAAGTCATACTTGAGTCTCATCCGGGGCACTAAATCAGATCCAGAAGGACTTTACCTGAGCTCAGAGTTCCTGTGATGAATCGAGTAATGTGCTGAGTGAACTTGATCAGCTGTCGCTTGCATCGTCGCCGTCGGCTGCTCATTTTCATTGACAGAGAAGGAAGGAGATCAGAAGAGTTCTCTGGTTTATTATTATTCCAGTGATCTGTCGGCTTCAGCTGCGCTTCTTTCAGTTTCTGCTCAGTGATGTGTGTGAACGCGCGGCAGTTTTACAAACACCTGAGAGACTCTCTCTCTCTCTCTCTCTCACACACACACACAATGGTTTTCTGAGTTCTCTCACTTAGATTTGAGCTGCGGTAGGGAACTTTTGACGCTCTAGCGGTTAATAAACAGAACTGCTTGCGTCTTGCGGAAGAACATCGTAGCCGGAACTACTTCTCTCTGTTTATGTCTATGAAGAATCACAAAGGTACTGGGTTACTCCGCCGCGGTACCCCCGAAGCAATCTAAAATAGTCCGAATATAAACACTTATTATAGGTGCACCTTAGTGATTCAGGACAAGCTAAAAACACGGTTTGGAAAATGGATTCATGGTGTACTCGCTTATTATATACATTTTTCTACATTTTGAACACAAACAAAGTTACGGACCGCAGCTCTGATTGGTTATTTTTTTACCGGGAGCGATGGAGTTTCTGCAAATGGCAATAGGACACTGGGAGGAGCCGGAGGAGCTTGATTTTTACACAGATTATCTGTCTCATATTCTACTGTCAGGACATAATGACAGGTTTAATAAATATGTAAAAAATACAAAAGTTACCTACTGCAGCTTTAAGCATATTTCCAATATTCTGTACTTAATGGGAATATTAAAATGAATTTATGGATGTTTTTTCAAAGCTTTTTCAAGAAACACTGCAGCTTTGTTTTGCAAAAAAAATTATATAAGCCTAGTTTGACATTTTAAATTAATTTTAAATGTTTTAAGGGTTTTAAAGTGGTCTTAAATAGAAGGCCGTGAATATGAATATGAATACTAATATGAATAAATATGACAACAGAAGGAGGATTTACTAAAAGAAGAGGAATGTAGCACCTTGAACACACTCACATCTTAATCTACCACATTGTGAATAGACGCAGAATGAACTTAAAGTGCAGATACCGTGACCGCGCTACTCTGGAGCACAGATACCGTGACTGCAGATGTGCTGGTGCGAATCTACCGGAGCGGAAAGTGCTACCCTTAGAAAAAGCTGTGCCACACCTGAAATATTCACAAAATAACATATAAATAAGCAGTGTTTCGTGTGCTGATGATGAAACTGATGACACATCAATCAGAATCTCAGTTTTTTTTTTTTTTTTTTTTGTTACATTGTTATTGATCTCAGTGTTCTCTGACTCTTTATTGAGGACAATATAAAGCAGCCATTATATATTAGTAAGTAGGTCTCAAATTAATTGATTGTCCAATTTAGGGATACAGATATACAATGTATGCAACTTATGACAAGGGTTTGACATATGGAAGACAGATGGGGCCAAAAGTCTTTAAAAAGAAGGCGAGAAACTAAACTTAAACTGTAATTTTACCATATTTTTAGTGAAACTGTATCATGAATGTATTTGCATCATGAAATTACAAAAATGACTGCAAGTGATATGAGGTTGAAATAGTGTCCTCTGGTGGTGTGAGGTGCTTCGTAAAACACATTTAGCATCTATCCAATATACTTCATCATGGGCATGTAAAAATTCATTTATGGATGTTTTGTCAATGCTTAGGCATTTTCAATAAACACTGCAATTTAGTTTTGCTTAAAAAATCTTATTTTAAATAGTCATAAGTTTTTAGGGTTTTAAAGTGGTCTTAGATGATAGATTAAAACAAGAACAGAGAGAATACATTGAAATTAATAATAAAAGTAATTTATTATTGTGATAAATTCAACTTTATAAGTCAAGAACACTGAATGTGGTAAACATTTATTAAGAGAATGAATGGAACTTTTAATATTCATGCATTTCTGATAATAAACAGAGTTTATCTCAGAATCAGTGTGTAGAAGCACAGCATGAGAAAGGAAGCCATCAGATTCAGGAAACTGGAACTCAGGAAACTTGACGATGATTCTTTAGATTCTTCTGGTAAGCTTTAGACAGACAGAGAAAATTCAGATCAGCAGGTTTGTTTTAGATGTGCTCACAAATTAGTATTGCAGACAATCAAACAATCTTTACTGCTCTCTCTCTCTCTCTCTCTCTCTCTCTCTCTCTCTCTCTCTCTCTCTCTCTCTCTCTCTTACCTGACAAGGCCGCTGCAGTCAGAAGAACTGTTAAAGTGAGAATGCACCAAGGTGATCTTTATGTAGTCATCATTATTATCCTTAACAGCTGTGATATTCTTAACTGTGAAAACTTCAGTGGGTGATATTAGTGCATCTATTTCCTCTGAACTACACCCATAATCTTCAAGACTGATCACAGAACAAGAAGTGATGCTGAAAACAGTCCCAGTGTCTTCATCTACACTTGCATCTTCAGCTGCATCATCAGATTCCAGTTTTGCTGGAAAAAAACTCACAAAACGTACTTTCTCTCCAATTTTGGTTATATATTGCTTTCCTGTGCCAGAGTACACTGTACGACATTCCTTGTGGTCTTTGGGATTCATGGCATCTGTCAGCAGGAAGAAAAGAGATTTGAAAGGAAACTCGTCTCTGTAAGTTGATCTGCTCCTGCCGTGGTTCTGAACCAACTTCTTGAATGTTTTACGAAATTCAGAAGAAGCTTCAACATAGTTCTTCAGCGCAGTCATGTGCTCCGGTGTACTCCCAGGAATGGCCTTTTCGCATGTTGTGTTTTTCCACATAGTTTTAAAATCCTTATTGTTGTTGAGCTCTGTCTGCAGCAGACCTCCACTCTTTGTGACCATTTGCAGCATCTCTTTCCGACAGTTGTAGAACGAGTAATCAGCAGCTTCAGGAAACAAGCCCATGTGTGTCACTACTGCAGATATCTGCACCACAGACTGAAAACACAATTAAGAATCAGCGGAAAATTTGGAGAGAAAAGAAAAAAAAATCTAAAACTTCTAAACTTTACAAATTAGATGAGTTCCTTAAGTTAAACAGTTCAAATTAGTGATGATAAAAGTGAAAACTTACAGTGTACAAGAGCAGCAGGAGAAATGCATGGAACCTCAAGCTTCCCATTGTTTTAGTTTAGCTTTAGACACAGGTCTGGACAAAGACATTAACGTGGACAAAACCAGATTGGTGAAGACATGTTCATCAAATATATATAAATATTAGGGGTGTAACGATACGCATATTCGTATTGAACCGTTCGGTACGACGCTTTCGGTTCGGTACGCGGTACGCATTGTGTGTACCGAACGGTGCATTGGACTAATTAATTATATTTGAAAAAAAAAAAAAGAGAGAGAAATATAATTATATGCGTTCAACAAGGTAGCCCAATAACTCAAACGACGTAACAGGCAACGCCCCTGACAATCCCAAGGAAGAAAAAAACACCAATTTATATGTTTTTGTTAGTCTACTCAGTCAGGCGCTCGCTCACTCAGTACGCGCTGAAGGCTCGTTGCAAAATGGCCAATGCGTTTAACAGACCAGAAAAATAAGATCCTAAAATAACCAACAGGTCTGGTGTTTGGGTGCACTTTGGATTCCCTTTAAGCTATAATGGTGATGGCAAGAGAGTGGTGGATAAAAAAACAACGGTATGTCGCATCTGCAACATGACAGGGTACACCAGCAGGAAGAAAAAAAAAAAAAAAAAAAAAAAAAAAAAACACCAGCGGGAATTCGTTTACGCTGACATCACCTTATTGTGTCAGTATCTGGGAAAAGACGAAGAAAAGGAGAAACATGCACGCAACAAACTATCTTTGCAGCATTTAGACACCGGTATTACAGGGAATCCAAAGTGCAACCAAACACCAGACCTGTTGGTTATTTTAGGATCTTATATTTCTGGTCTGTTAAATGCATTAGACATTTTGCAACGAGCCTTCAGCGCGTGCTGAGTGAGCGAGCGCATTAGGGGCCGTTCACATATCGTGCCTAAAAACGCATGGAAAACGCTAAGCGCGTCTTTCTCCTCCTTTCCAAAGCGCTTGGGCAGAAGCGCTCATGAGGCGTCTGTCTTTGCTAAGCAACAATGACGTGCTCTCTCCATGAGACGCGGAAATTTCAGCGAAGGATAAATGGATTTGCAGCTCTAAAAATCGCTTGCAGTAGCTCTGCTACTAAATTTATTTCAAAATTGCAATCATATACAACTATGATCAGCTGTTCCTTCATCTTGGCTGAGTTTTCAACGTTGTTACGGGAAAGGATGAAGCTGATTGGTTAGTTCTTGTCACATGACCCGCGGTGCGCTTGCGGCATTCTGAAAAGTTTAGATGTTTTTACATTTTGCTGTATCTAAAACGTACCGAACCGAACCGAACCGAACCGTGACATCAGTGTATCGAATCGAACCGAACCGTGAATTTTGTGAACCGTTACACCCCTAATAAATATATATATATAAAATCATTTTCAGCACAAACGGAGCACAAGCACAAATCCATTAAGAAAATTGCTTGAAGCACTACAAATCTTGATATCTTAAAAATACCTGTTGTTTGTGATGTATTTAATTTTGTCAGAAACATTCGCCTAAAACAAGTGGCTGAAAACTATAACTGGAAAAGGCAGCACTCACCGTCTCAAGATGTCTGGTAATTTTAGGTTCACTTAAGTGAAATGTTCAGAACTGCAGGGTGTTCTCACACTGACAAAAACAAAATTACACGAAGTTTGTCACTGTGGTCACGGTATCTGCACTTTACAGTAGCGCGGTCACAGGATCTGTGCTTCGAGATCATTGCACGTCTGCTCAGCGATGCGTGGAAGTTTGTTCTACTATAATTATATTTTATTAGCGTTTGGCAAATCAAATTAGAGCCACTTCCAAATTTTGAGTGTATGGTGAAAAAGACAGCATTTTCATGACTTTTGCATGCAATTATTAAAGAATGATACAGTAAAATAAAATGAAAATCACCACAGTGGTACACATAGAGGATTGGTGACACATAGAACAAGAGTCTGGTGGAGATTTAAGATTTTGTTCTTGATTTTGGCATGCAAATATTAAAGAATGAAACAGAGAAAAGACATTTAATCAGTTTGTTTTTTTCCACATAAGCAGGAAACACCACACAAGAGCAGGTACAGATTGAAAGATCACATATGCACTTATAAAAAAAAAAAAACATGAATCCAACCGATATAGAATAATGTTAACTGTAAGCAGAAAAGTAAACAGTTGTACAAAAAATATTCAAAATTATACATTAATTCAGCAAAAGAAAAAGTACACAGCCAAAAATAAAAAATAAATAAAATAAAAACTTAATTATAATAACATAAACGGTGAAAACTTAAATAGAAGGCCGTGGATATGAATATGAATACTAATTTGAATAAATATGACAACAGAAGGAGGATTTACTAAAAGAAGAAGAATGTAGCACCTTGAACACGCTCACATATTAATCTACAACACCCTGAATAGACGCAGAATGAACTTAAAGTGCAGATACCGTGACCACACTACTATGAAGCACAGATACCGTGACTGACAGCACCATGAAGCAAGACATTACCAGAAATTCAGTAATCTACAAAAAAAAAAAAAAAAAATAGGCTTTAACATGAGGCTTTAACATGAACCAATAAAGTTTAAACCACTTTCTTCACTTTAAGTCCCCTATCCATCTGAGTGTTTGTAACACCAAAGTATAAGAATCATTTAGCCAACAAAATCTAGGCTCTTGAGAAAACAGATCCCCAAACAATACTTGTAGGACTTTAACAACCTTTCTGTATTTAAACTTCTTAGAAATTAAGCCATTTTAACAACACCCTTTTCTGTATTTGTAAAGTGACAAAGTGATAAAAAAAGTGAAAAAGTGAGGTGACAAAGAGTCAAATATGGTGACCCATACTCAGAATTCATGCTCTGCATTTAACACATCCAAAATGCACGCACACACCGTGAACAAACTGTGAACACACACCCAGAGCAGTGGGCAGCCATTCATGCTAACACACCCAGGGAAAGATGCAATACTATAAATAAATATTTAATTTAAAAACTGTGCCAAAGAAAATTACCACTACTTGCTGTTGTTACTAAATATCAAGTTTTTATAAACTTATAAATATAATGCATTCAATAAGCTGGGTAGCATTTTGAAACTATGTTTTAAAAGACAGAAATGTCTAGTTATTTAACATTTAAAGTAATATTTTGCTGATATACACATATATACACAATGGCCAAGCCATAGCTAATAACAACAACAGTCCTGCCGTTGGCACATAAAACTAAATAAATAAAAAAAAGCCCTATAAATGATATCTGAAAAGAGAGAAAAAAAGTGTATGATGAGACGTGCACATTGATTCTGGTGTTTCGGATATAACGTTAACCAATAGGCCAAGTTACGTAAATGTACCCCGGCTGGGTATATTATATCCTAAACATTGCACATTACTCTAACGTTTGCTACATTAACTTACATACAGAAAAAAAGGGTATGTCGTGTTCAACTCTGCATTTACTTGATCTCCCAATTTCTCCTCCCATTGTTGGGGTAACATAAAAGTATAGGTTTAACGCAGGTCATGTATTTAATAGTTTGAGATAGCAAGCATTTAATTGTGACAGAAATGCACCTATTTTTTCGGATATACTAACGAAACACTTATCGATAAAGAAATAGTATTTAACCTAACACATGTGCTTCTAGTCTGGGAAAATAAGTCTGCTTAGAAACATTGCCACAGTGTCTAATAACTCATGTCTGATGAATCATGGCCTTCTGATGAGGGAGGCTGTGTAAAGAGTCCACCCGAACCTCAGTCGCTACACAGTAGCATTGATAATAAATACATTCTGACTGGAGAACAGGTATATCTTCAAGTTTCTACTGCAGACTGTACCTACTGTATGCATCACATGATTCTGTATCATATCACAGTATTACTGTACTAACTGTACTATACAAAAATGGGTAGTGCTGTGAAGTATATTTAAAGGAATGCTCTTGTGAGGTTACAGTACTGTGTACAGTTTGAAAGTACAGTATGTGAAAAAGAACCTAACCAATGACATCTTGTGGTGGCATTTTCTACAGAATGGTTGGACGACCTCCTCAAGGTGGAAGGGAACGGCTCTTCACTTAATAACAAGAGCTTGCCATCACTGAAATGGTGCGAGAAAATAATGCAATCCGACATCGTGAGTTGCAACAACGCATAATTGCAAATAGAAATGTATTCAACAATATCAGCAGGGTCAGCATTTCTACACTAAGTCTTCAGAATGAAGCAGCTGTACAGAGAGCCTTTTGAGAGAAACAGTGTCAGTATAAGTGACTCTTTATTAAAGACAATATAAAGCAGCGATTATATATTCGTAAGTAGGTCTCACATGAATTGATTGTGCAATTTAGGGATACAGATATACAATGTAGGCAACTTATGGCAAGAGTGTGACATATGGAAGGCAGACAGGGCCAAAAGTCTTTAAACACTAAAGGCGAGAAATTAAACTTAAACTGTAGTTTCCCATATTTTTAGTGAAACTGTATCATGAACAGTGTTGGGGGTAACGAGTTACAAAGTAACAGATTACAATAACTATATAACTTTTTTGGGTAACGAAGTAAAGTAACGCATTACACAAATAATATTAGTAACTACACTACTTTTCTAGACTAAAGGAACACGCTTTCCTGCTAAAGGGAAAATTACGAGTAATTTTACGATCGTTCGTTATTGTTTGACGTGTGGTTCCCAACATTGCACGTAAAGCAATCGCAGTCGCTCTCCGTTTGTCAAGTGCTGAAATGTCATCTTATAGACGGTTTCATGGGGCGCACGCGCCTGGCCCTAAGTTAACTTCCGGTCTGTGTTGTGTATATGGGTCTGGCTGCGGTGCTGTCTGCAAACACAGTTAAAGTCAAGGTGATGAGTAGAATGAAGTTGGGCTCAGGTGGTTGTGATGTGGCATGTGTTTCCCATACATTTATTTATTTTTGGAGACTCGCCACGATTTTAAAACTAAACGATTTTCCAAAAGGCTTTGTTAAATAAACATGAGCACGTACTGCACGTTTAATAATAATAATTCCTTACATTTATATGTTTAAATATCAAAATGAGACACAGGTGTTTATATATCACTGTATTTCTGAAGGAAGACTTGCATGTTATATGTCTGAAAAAGCAGCGTTTGTGAACCCAGCGCTGTTTTGTTTACAGCTGTTACCGGGGAAACCTCTATTTCTCGCACTTTAAAGCATCTCTTGATTAACATTTCTTCCATGTTTTATTTTTAATAGTAAATCCCATTTGTTTACCAAAAAATAAAGTTTGCTCAATTTTCAATATTTAAAAGAAAATCTAAATGAATGTTTTATGCCTAAATTTGATAAACAGAAAAATGTAAATACACAACAGAATTTCTGAGGGGGAAAAGAAATTTCATGAGGCTATTTTAAGAAAAATGTAATAAATGAAGTTGTTCTTATGCGTTTAAATAATTACACATGCTAAAAAAAATCAAATATATGGCGAAGAAAAAATAAAACAATTCATAAAAACTTTTAATAAATTACTGTGGAAATGTATAAGTGTTATGATTTAAATTAATTAGACATGCTTTTTGAGTAATACAATTAAATGTAACCATTAAAAAGTGAAAAAAATGGATCCAGAAAAATTAAAACGGAATTTGAAAAAAATTCCCAAATTTTTTTTTAAAAAGTAAAGTAATAAGTAGTGAAGTTACTTTTTAAATGCAGTAACTAGTAAAGCAATCTCATTACAATTTACAGAAGTAACTAGTAACTAAATACATTTTTTGAGTAACTACCCCAACACTGATCATGAATGTATTTGCATCATGAAATTACAAAAATGACTGCAAGTGATATGAGGTCTGGTGCAATAGTGTCCTCTGGTGGTGTGAGGTGCTTAAAAAAATCGAATTTTAAATAGTCCTACGTTTTTAGGGTTTTAAATTGGTCTTAGAGGATAGATTAAAATAAGAACAGAGAGAATGCATTAAAATTAATAATAAAAGTAATTTATTATTGTGATAAATTCAACCTTATAAGTCAAGAACACTGAATGTGGTAAACATTTATTAAGAGAATGAATGTAACTTTTAATATTCATGCATTTCTGATAATAAACAGAGTTTATCTCAGAATCAGTGTGTAGAAGCACAGCATGAGAAAGGAAGCCATCAGATTCAGGAAACTGGAACTCAGGAAACTTGACGATGATTCTTTAGATTCTTCAGGTAAGCTTTAGACAGACAGAGAAAATTCAGATCAGCAGGTTTGTTTTAGATGAGCTCAGTTTATCACAAATTAGTATTGCATACAATCAGACAATCTTTACTGCTCTCTCTCTCTCTCTCTTACCTGACAAGGCCGCTGCAGTCAGAAGAACTGTTAAAGTGAGAATGCACCAAGGTGATCTTTATGTAGTCATCATTATTATCCTTAACAGCTGTGATATCCTCAACTGTGAAAACTTCAGTGGGTGATATTAGTGCATCTATTTCCTCTGAACTACACCCATAATCTTCAAGATTGATCACAGAACAAGAAGTGATGCTGAAAACAGTCCCAGTGCCTTCATCTACACTTGCAGCTTCAGTTACATCTTTAAATTCCAGTTTTGCTGGAAAAAAACTCACAAAACGTACTTTCTCTCCAATTTTGGTTATATATTGCTTGTCTGTGCCAGAGTACACTGTACGACATTCCTTGTGGTCTTTGGGATTCATGGCATCTGTCAGCAGGAAGAAAAGAGATTTGAAAGGAAACTCGTCTCTGTAAGTTGATCTGCTCCTGCCGTGGTTCTGAACCAACTTCTTGAATGTTTTACGAAATTCAGAAGAAGCTTCAACATAGTTCTTCAGCGCAGTCATGTGCTCCGGTGTACTCCCAGGAATGGCCTTTTCGTATTTTTCATTTTTCCACATAGTTTTAAAATCCTTATTGTTGTTGAGCTCTGTCTGCAGCAGACCTCCACTCTTTGTGACCATTTGCAGCATCTCTTTCCGACAGTTGTAGAACGAGTAATCAGCAGCTTCAGGAAACAAGCCCATGTGTGTCACTACTGCAGATATCTGCACCACAGACTGAAAACACAATTAAGAATCAGCAGAAAATTTGGAGAGAAAAGAAAAAAAAATCTAAAACTTCTAAACTTTACAAATTAGATGAGTTCCTTAAGTTAAACAGTTCAAATTAGTGATGATAAAAGTGAAAACTTACAGTGTACAAGAGCAGCAGGAGAAATGCATGGAACCTCAAGCTTCCCATTGTTTTAGTTTAGCTTTAGACACAGGTCTGGACAAAGACATTAACGTGGACAAAACCAGATTGGTGAAGACATGTTCATCAAATATATATAAATAATATATATATATAAAATCATTTTCAGCACAAACGGAGCACAAGCACAAATCCATTAAGAAAATTGCTTGAAGCACTACAAATCTTGATATCTTAAAAATACCTGTTGTTTGTGATGTATTTAATTTTGTCAGAAACATTCGCCTAAAACAAGTGGCTGAAAACTATAACTGGAAAAGGCAGCACTCACCGTCTCAAGATGTCTGGTAATTTTAGGTTCACTTAAGTGAAATGTTCAGAACTGCAGGGTGTTCTCACACTGACAAAAACAAAATTACACGAAGTTTGTCACTGTGGTCACGGTATCTGCACTTTACAGTAGCGCGGTCACAGGATCTGTGCTTCGAGATCATTGCACGTCTGCTCAGCGATGCGTGGAAGTTTGTTCTACTATAATTATATTTTATTAGCGTTTGGCAAATCAAATTAGAGCCACTTCCAAATTTTGAGTGTATGGTGAAAAAGACAGCATTTTCATGACTTTTGCATGCAATTATTAAAGAATGATACAGTAAAATAAAATGAAAATCACCACAGTGGTACACATAGAGGATTGGGGACACATAGAACAAGAGTCTGGTGGAGATTTAAGATTTTGTTCTTGATTTTGGCATGCAAATATTAAAGAATGAAACAGAGAAAAGACATTTAATCAGTTTGTTTTTTTCCACATAAGCAGGAAACACCACACAAGAGCAGGTACAGATTGAAAGATCACATATGCACTTATAAAAAAAAAAAACATGAATCCAACCGATATAGAATAATGTTAACTGTAAGCAGAAAAGTAAACAGTTGTACAAAAAATATTCAAAATTATACATTAATTCAGCAAAAGAAAAAGTACACAGCCAAAAATAAAAAATAAATAAAATAAAAACTTAATTATAATAACATAAACGGTGAAAACTTAAATAGAAGGCCGTGGATATGAATATGAATACTAATTTGAATAAATATGACAACAGAAGGAGGATTTACTAAAAGAAGAAGAATGTAGCACCTTGAACACGCTCACATATTAATCTACAACACCGTGAATAGACGCAGAATGAACTTAAAGTGCAGATACCGTGACCACACTACTATGAAGCACAGATACCGTGACTGACAGCACCATGAAGCAAGACATTACCAGAAATTCAGTAATCTACAAAAAAAAAAAAAAAAATAGGCTTTAACATGAGGCTTTAACATGAACCAATAAAGTTTAAACCACTTTCTTCACTTTAAGTCCCCTATCCATCTGAGTGTTTGTAACACCAAAGTATAAGAATCATTTAGCCAACAAAATCTAGGCTCTTGAGAAAACAGATCCCCAAACAATACTTGTAGGACTTTAACAACCTTTCTGTATTTAAACTTCTTAAAAATAAAGCCATTTTAACAACACCCTTTTGGTATTTGTAAAGTGACAAAGTGATAAAAAAAAAGTGAAAAAGTTAGGTGACAAAGAGTCAAATATGGTGACCCATACTCAGAATTCATGCTCTGCATTTAACACATCCAAAAAACTGTGAACACACACCCAGAGCAGTGGGCAGCCATTCATGCTAACGCGCCCAGGGAAAGATGCAATACTATAAATAAATATTTAATTTAAAAACTGCGCCAAAGAAAATTACCACTACTTGCTGTTGTTACTAAATATCAAGTTTTTTATGTTTATAACTATAGCCTCTGAAAAAGACCATGCATACCTATTCAATCATAACTTTAACTGCAGTCTGTAAGGCCTTTTCAAATATATGGTCAACTGCATGTGCATCATAGACTTAACTTGGCAATTTTTGCATAATGCATTCAATGAGCTGGTGTGCATTTTGAAACTATGTTTTAAAAGACAGAAATGTCTAGTTATTTAACATTTAAAGTAATATTTTGCTGATATACACAAATATACACAATGGCCAAGCCATAGCTAATAACAACAACAGTCCCGCCGTTGGCACATTAAACTAAATAAATAAAAAAAGCCCTATAAATGATATCTGAAAAGAGAGAAAAAAAGTGTATGATGAGACGTGCACATTGATTCTGGTGTTTCGGATATAACGTTAACCAATAGGCCAAGTTACGTAAATGTACCCCGGCTGGGTATATTATATCCTAAATATTGCACATTACTCTAACGTTTGCTACATTAACTTACATACAGAAAAAAAGGGTATGTCGTGTTCAACTCTGCATTCACTTGATCTCCCATTTTCTCCTCCCATTGTTGGGGTAACATAAAAGTATAGGTTTAACGCAGGTCATATATTTAATAGTTTGAGATAGCAAGCATTTAATTGTGACAGAAATGCACCTATTTTTTCGGATATACTAACGAAACACTTATCGATAAAGAAATAGTATTTAACCTAACACATGTGCTTCTAGTCTGGGAAAATAAGTCTGCTTAGAAACATTGCCACAGTGTCTAATAACTCATGTCTGATGAATCATGGCCTTCTGATGAGGGAGGCTGTGTAAAGAGTCCACCCTAACCTCAGTCGCTACACAGTAGCATTGATAATAAATACATTCTGACTGGAGAACAGGTATATCTTCAAGTTTCTACTCCAGACTGTACCTACTGTATGCATCACATGATTCTGTATCATATCACAGTATTACTGTACTAACTGTACTATACAAAAATGGGTAGTGCTGTGAAGTATATTTAAAGGAATGCTCTTGTGATGCTACAGTACTGTGTACAGTTTGAAAGTACAGTATGTGAAAAAGAACCTAACCAATGACATCTTGTGGTGGCATTTTCTACAGAATGGTTGGACGACCTCCTCAAGGTGGAAGGGAACGGCTCTTCACTAAATAACAAGAGCTTGCCATCACTGAAATGGTGCGAGAAAATAATGCAGTCCGACATCGTGAGTTGCAACAACGCATAATTGCAAATAGAAATGTATTCAACAATATCAGCAGGGTCAGCATTTCTACACTAAGTCTTCAGAATGAAGCAGCTGTACAGAGAGCCTTTTGAGAGGAACAGTGTCAGTATAAGTGACTCTTTATTAAAGACAATATAAAGCAGCGATTATATATTCGTAAGTAGGTCTCACATGAATTGATTGTGCAATTTAGGGATACAGATATACAATGTAGGCAACTTATGGCAAGAGTGTGACATATGGAAGGCAGACAGGGCCAAAAGTCTTTAAACACTAAAGGCGAGAAATTAAACTTAAACTGTAGTTTCCCATATTTTTAGTGAAACTGTATCATGAACAGTGTTGGGGGTAACGAGTTACAAAGTAACAGATTACAATAACTATATAACTTTTTTGGGTAACGAAGTAAAGTAACGCATTACACAAATAATATTAGTAACTACACTACTTTTCTAGACTAAAGGAACACGCTTTCCTGCTAAAGGGAAAATTACGAGTAATTTTACGATCATTCGTTATTGTTTGACGTGTGTTTCCCAACATTGCACGTAAAGCAATCGCAGTCGCTCTCCGTTTGTCAAGTGCTGAAATGTCATCTTATAGACGGTTTCATGGGGCGCACACGCCTGGCCCTAAGTTAACTTCCGGTCTGTGTTGTGTATATGGGTCTGGCTGCGGTGCCGTCTGCAAACACAGTTAAAGTCAAGGTGATGAGTAGAATGAAGTTGGGCTCAGGTGGTTGTGATGTGGCATGTGTTTCCCATACATTTATTTATTTTTGGAGACTCGCCACAATTTTAAAACTAAGCGATTTTCCAAAAGGCTTTGTTGAATAAACATGAGCACGTACTGCACGTTTAATAATAATAATAATAATTCCTTACATTTATATGTTTAAATATCAAAATGAGACACAGGTGTTTATATATCACTGTATTTCTGAAGGAAGACTTGCATGTTATATGTCTGAAAAAGCAGCGTTTGTGAACCCAGCGCTGCTTTGTTTACAGCTGTTACCGGGGAAACCTCTATTTCTCGCGCTTTAAAGCATCTCGATTAACATTTCTTCCATGTTTTATTTTTAATAGCAAATCTGTTTTGTTTACCAAAAAATAAAGTTTGCTTACTTTTCAATATTTAAAAGAAAATCTAAATGAATGTTTTATGCCTAAATTTGATAAACAGAAAAATGTAAATACACAACAGAATTTCTGAGGGGGGCAAAAAAATTCATGAGGCTATTTTAAGAAAAATTGAATAAATGAAGTTGTTCTTATGCATTTAAATAATTACACATGCTAAAAAAATCAAACACATGGTGAAGAAAAAATAAAACAATTCATAAAAACTTTTAATAAATTGCTGTGTAAATGTGTAAGTGTTATGATTTAAATTAATTAGACATGCTTTTTGATTAATACAATTAAATGTAACCATTAAAAAGTGAAAAAAATGGATCCAGAAAAATTTAAAAAAATAAAAAAAATTTAAAAAAAAATTTAAAAAGTAAAGTAATAAGTAGTGAAGTTACTTTTTAAATGCAGTAACTAGTAAAGCAATCTCATTACAATTTACAGAAGTAACTAGTAACTAAATACATTTTTTGAGTAACTACCCCAACACTGATCATGAATGTATTTGCATCATGAAATTACAAAAATGACTGCAAGTGATATGAGGTCTGTTGCAATAGTCCTACGTTTTTAGGGTTTTAAAGTGGTCTTAGATGATAGATTAAAATAAGAACAGAGAGAATGCATTAAAATTAATAATAAAAGTAATTTATTATTGTGATAAATTCAACCTTATAAGTCAAGAACACTGAATGTGGTAAACATTTATTAAGAGAATGAATGGAACTTTTAATATTCATGCATTTCTGAGAACAAACAGAGTTTATCTCAGAATCAGTGTGTAGAAGCACAGCATGAGAAAGGAAGCCATCAGATTCAGGAAACTGGAACTCAGGAAACTTGACGATGATTCTTTAGATTCTTCAGGTAAGCTTTAGACAGACAGAGAAAATTCAGATCAGCAGGTTTGTTTTAGATGAGCTCAGTTTATCACAAGTTAGTATTGCATACAATCAGACAATCTTTACTGCTCTCTCTCTCTCTCTCTTACCTGACAAGGCTGCTGCAGTCAGAAGAACTGTTAAAGTGAGAATGCACCAAGGTGATCTTTATGTAATCATAATTATTATTCTTATCAGTTGTGATATTCTTAACTGTGAAAACTTCAGTGGGTGATATTAGTGCATCTATTTCCTCTGAACTACACCCGTAATCTTCAAGACTGATCACAGAACAAGAAGTGATGCTGAAAACAGTCCCAGTGCCTTTATCTGCACTTGCATCTTCAGTTACATCTTTAAATTCCAGTTTTGCTGGAAAAAAACTCACAAAACGTACTTTCTCTCCAATGTTGGTTATATATTGCTTGTCTGTGCCAGAGTACACTGTACGACATTCCTTGTGGTCTGTGAGATTCATGGCATCTGTCAGCAGGAAGAAAAGAGATTTGAAAGGAAACTCGTCTCTGTAAGTTGATCTGCTCCTGCCGTGGTTCTGAACAAACTTCTTGAATGTTTTACGAAATTCAGAAGAAGCTTCAACATAGCTCTTCAGTGCAGTCATGTGCTCCGGTGTACTCCCAGGAATGTCCTTTTCGCATTTTTCATTTTCCCACATAGTTTTAAAATCCTTATTGTTGTTGAGCTCTGTCTGCAGCAGACCTCCACTCTTTGTGACCATTTGCAGCATCTCTTTCCGACAGTTGTAGAACGAGTAATCAGCAGCTTCAGGAAACAAGCCCATGTGTGTCACTACTGCAGTTATCTGCACCACAGTCTGAAAACACAATTAAGAATCAGCAGAAACTTTAAAGAGAAAATAATAAATCAAAGACTCTAAACTTCACAAATTCCTTAAGTTGAACTTACAGTGTACAAGAGCAGCAGGAGAAATGCATGGAACCTCAAGCTTCCCATTGTTTTAGTTGGTGTATGGACACAGGTCTGGACAAAGACATTAACATGGACAAAACCAGATTGGTGAAGACATGCTACCAAATATATATATATATAATCCTTTTCAGCACAAATGGAGCACAACATAGCACAGCACAACTGCATGAAGCACTACAAATCTTGATATCTTTAAAATACATGTTGTTCATGATGTATTTAATTTTCTTAGAAGCATTTGCCTGAAACAAGTGGCTGAAAACTATAACTGAAAAAGGCAGCACTTACCGTCTCAAGATGTCTGGTAATTTTTTTTAGGGTCCGTTAAGCGAGAAGAAACCAAATGATCAGAACCGCAGTGTGTTCACAGACTGACCAAAAAAAATAAACAATTACAGGAAAGCTTTATGCCAAGCCCTGACATTTCCTTCCTGAATCTGGAATGAGCAAAGCCAGACAGCAAAATAATCTTATGGTAGAACATTTTTAAAAAGAAGAAAACTGAAACATTAAGAATGTTTGGCAACTATTTTAAATGAGGTAATTGTAATCCATGTGCAGAGATTCATTATGTTCCAGTTTTTGTATTATTTGTCGCTAATTTACTGTTGTAAAGCTCAGAAATTCAGTGGTCAATGCAAAAATGTGACGGGTTTATTGGAATTTTGAGATGTTTACCCATGAGATGGGTTCACATATTATGTTTGATATAATCTTGTACTACTTCCCATGACCATCAAGCTCAAAAATGCATTATTTAATCACTTTTTTTTTTTAAAGTATGACTCATGTACTCAGAGCTTGGATGAAGAGCTGATTTTTCTAATGTTGTAAAGTGCAAACCTGCAAAACTGTGCCACTGTTAACTGATATTATAATAAAGACTATGGAAACACTACATTTTATTTGTGTGTAATCTCACATAATCAGAGTAGCTTCCCATCAACAACTTAATGTCAAAATACTACTTCAGAGAGAGTTCAGTTTTGTTGGCCAGCATGGAAAGCGTGGTTCCACGTGGTTCACTCAGAATGGTCAATGGTATAATGTCCTACATGAATGCAATCAGATTTACAGTCATGTGTGTTATTTTTTTAATAGTCTCAAGGCGAATGGTCTCAATCTTACAAAGTAGACTAAAAGATCTTGTGTTTGATTAGGATTGGAGCTGAACTTTGCAGGACGGTCGATCGCCAGGAGCTGGGTTGGGGACCCCAGTATAGCTTATATAATTCCTTATCTTAATATCTAAATTATTGCTCTTTAGTTTCTTTGTTTGTATTGTGTGCACACTATGCAGCGCACCCTAGATGTGCATAAGGGCTTTGCATACAGAAAGCTTTTTTCCCCTAATGATTTCGATCTTATTTTCATGTATGTATTTCGTAAGAATACAAATAGTTAACAGAATAAACATGTTTTAATTGTATAATGTGCACTAAAGATTTTTTTCAAGATATTGTTTTTGCAGCTAAATTATACAGTCAGCTAGTTTAATTTAAAATCTTATATATTTTTTTTCAAACCTTGTTTTTCCTGTAATGAAGAAGTGAGTATTTAGTGGATTGTGTTTAACAAAGGTTTTTTAAAACCCTTGATAATGAAAGCTCTAAAACAGAAAATTGCAATAACCGTGACTATTTCTAGACAATTAATCATCAGCCAAATCTGTGTAAGAAAATAGATGTGTGGTCTGAGATCATGAGAACGGTATGAATTGCATGAGTCTCACGCAAAATGCATGAGAGAGAGAGAGTTGGCAGTCCTCTAAACAAACAAACAGGAAGTGACCAAATGACATTGCTTTTGCTAATTATCTTTAATGTTACAATGTTAATTATCATTAAAGATAATTACCAAAGGAATGTCATTTGGTCACTTCCTGTCATTTGGCGTGAGACTCATGCACAGATGGTGCCATGTGTGATCATGTTGATCTTAAAGGAACACTCCGACTTTTTGGGACTTTAGCTTATTCACAGTATCCCCCGGAGTAAGATAAGTCCATACATACCTTTTTCATTTCTGTGCGTTCTGTAAGTGTTATTAGACACACCCACCATTAGCCTAGCTTAGCACAAAGACTGGATGTAAATGGATAATGGTAGCATAGTAATCCCAATAAGTGACAAAATAATGCAAACATTTTCCTATTTACATGTTGTGATATGTATAGTCACAGCGTGTACAAATAACAAGGCTATATGAGACAGAGATCATTTTTAATCGTATAAATACTGGGAACTATATTCTCACTAGGCGTAGGAGCGCAGCTAGCGCAACTTGGGCTACTTGGCTACTTGGCGGAGTGATTAGTGCAGCACACGAGACCGTAACCAAAACAAACGTGACTAACTAGCTAGACGTGAATCGTGATCATGGCTGACTTTGAGGAAATTGTCAGACTCAGAGGAATTTTACTGTGTATCAAAACAAGATCCAGAACCATATAGTTTTGAGCCAGAATACACAGACGAGGAGTTACAAACTTTGGAAGCTGTAAGACAAGATGTCGAAGGGAGAATCAGAACGAACACGGACTGGTGCTGTAAATGTGGTACATGCCAACCAATGCCGACAGAACCGAGTGCCTTTGTTGTAATGAATGGGACCGGGTATTGCCATCAATGTCAGGGCTTGATGACTATCAAAATATTTGCGTCACTACCACAGAAGATTTCTCTGCCCTAATACACCCGGCAGTTGCCATTTTTTTTCCCATTGTGACAAGATCAACTGGAAGAAACGCCCCATGCCGCCCCATGCCTAATGGTCAGCTGTCCACCAAGTAAGTGATTTTGTTATGATGATCACGAGCAGTGTTTTCATGACAACACAATAATAACAATAAAGGGGATACACGGAGCCCCTATTCACGTAATAGTGTCACTACTAAGGTTATATTACATTAGCATGGCACTATTACAGTATGGCTAATGCTAGTCATCTCAAAACATAATGGAAAACTTACCGCAGCAACAGGTGATCCAATTTTTCCTGTCTTTATTATCGATGGGATGCTGTATCCTTTAGCACACGTTTCATGGTCCGTGTGGCAACTTGCATTTTTTCAAAATAGTCGTCTACAGTAAAATGTTCGAGCAAACGAAATACTTCGTGATGACAGCAGTCACTGTAAGACAGTTAGCAACTGTGTTTGATTGTCCGAATAAGCAACGGTAACTACGGGGGCGGGGCTTACCGATAGGTAATTACTTTGAGTGGGCGACATCATGCATTGGCAAACTGAATTTCTGGTCTGTGGCATCCATAGACAGTTTTTACAAAAAAACTGCCTATTTTTAGCCTATTTTTACAAAAACTGTTTCTACGGGGCCATAATGTAACATATAAGGTAATGGAGCCCTTTATACATTGTCATGTTATCTTTAAAAAGAAATAATGGACAAACGGAGTCTTTAAACGCCTCAGATGTAAAGTTATTCGCTGTCAAAGTGACGCCAAAATGAATGGGAGTCAATGGGAATGCTAACGCAAGTGAAGTTCTGCTAAAAGATGACAGCGCGCGGCCGACTTCAACTTCCGGTCGACTTGCCGCCTGGTGGCATCGCATCACTGGCGTTGCTTGCCGAAGAAGTTGAAAATTGTTCAAATGCAGGCGTCAGCCAATCAGATTGCCTATGTAAATAACCTAGTTCAGTTGTTAACCAATCGCGTCCATGGATCACGGGAAAAGCGATGTGATTTGCCAGCGTCACTTTGACAAGCCTCGGACGCTGACGGAACAAGCGCTTTTGGTATGTTTGGCATGCCATAGAGCTTTATGAGAAATAGAAACTTAAACTTTAAATTAAAATTTCTAATCTTCAGTTTCATGTCTTGTGTAACATCATCACTAGCACACATAAATCAGACTCGCTCACTCAGTCACAACACTTCTCGAGGTGAACTCGTTTAGTCTCACAGAGGGGAATCCCGCGAGATACGGGAAGTGCTTAGAGAAATTACTACAGTCAAGGTGAAGACGGGTTTAGGATTTGAAAACATTCACAAACTAGTGCCGTGATTCAAACCCATTACTAAAACTTACTGGACATTAAGCAATGGGGGAATGCAATCCTACAGTCGAAGAACAGGTCAAACTGAAGAAAGATCAGAATAAAGCGGAGCAGACGCGCACGGATGTGGCTCCTTGTTTGTGCGGTTACGATTGCTTTGTTTGTTTCCAAGCCTGTGAATGTCCTGGATGCTCTGATTGTCCCGGATGTGATTTTTCTGGATGCTGTGATTGTTCTGGATGTGATTTTCCTGGATGCTGTGATTGTGCTGAATTGTGTGAGCCTCTGTGTTCTGGATGCTGTGATTGTTTCTCATGTTGCTGCGAGTGTCTGGGATCAATTTTGGGATGTTTTTGTTCGGCAAGTAACATTTATAATCACATTTCTTTCAAACATTCTCTAACAAAGGGCTGTTTTCTTAATTGGACGATTGAAAAACTTTAATGCATTTTTATTTCTATAAAATCATAATGTGTCTAAAATGCTAAAATGTCTAAAAAAAGTCACAAGAGATGTTACTTTTTATTCTGTTACTACTAATATACAGATATTACTCATGTATCTTTCAGGGCATGTAGGATTCCTGAATAAATGGATTTCTAAGGATACAACAGAAGTCAGAAGAGGATACAGCTCCTGTGAAAAACATCTGATACAAAGCCAACAAACAAACACTGAGAGAACTTCATGGAATGATTATTAAACTTCACAAAGATATATTGTTATCTGTGCATTTATAAAAATTCAGATGTAAAATACACAATAAAAAAATCCAACAAAAACTAAACTTCTTCTGCAGTAATATCTTTAAATACTTGAGAGTGAAGAGAAACTAAAATGAATCTGCATAACAACAAGTCTCTCAAGATTGCTGATCGTTTGATGATGTGGTTTGAAAAATTAAATCAGTTCTTGTTTCTTTTGGAGGATGTTAATCTAAACCAGATTTTCAGTTTGTTGACATTAGACTTTATGCTCTTCACTTCTATTCATGAGATCCTCTGAGCTCGTGAGAGTAGATGAACTCTTACCCAGAACAGATCAACTCTCAGCTTTCGTTTTAGTCTCATCTTTCATCTTCATGCTGCTCTCAACCACACATGCTGAAACACCCGCGTGAGGTTAACCCTTGAAGACCTAGAACAGATTTGGGGCATGTGAAGCGCCTGTACTTTTCTCTCTTTCAGGCCTATTCTAGCAGACAGCATCAAACATACATCTTTATAAACGAGAACTTAAAGTTTCAGTCTTGCTAATTTAAAGTCAAAGTTTTGCTTTTGTTTTCTCTAAGAATGAAAGAACTTGCAAGAATTGTATGAATGACGCAAGCAACAGTTGGGTGTTTTTTTTTACTGTTTACTCAAACAGAAACTCCTGAAGGTTTGAATTTTTTTTTTTTTTGGAATAAGTTTGCATTATTCTGCTTATATCATGATCATTTGCCATTTCCCATTGACAAGTTAAGTTAATAGGCAAAAATACATTGTATGGGTAAAAATACAATAAAAAATACACTTTTTTTGTCAAAAATCATTATGACATTACATAAAGATCATGTTCCATGAAGATATTTTATAAATTTCCTAATTTAAATATATCAAAACTTCATTTTTAAGTCTTCAGGAACTTTAAGTAAATTTTCTCAATATTTTTTTCAGATTCCAGATTTTTAAACGGTTGTATCTCGGCCAAACATCATCCTGTCCTAACAAACCATACATCAATGTTAAGATTATTTCTTCAGATGGTGTATACATCTCAATTTAGAAAAAACAAATGACTCTTAAGATTAACGATTTTATCTTATATTCAATATATATCCAAAATGCATGTAAAATTGAGACTGATGACATCAAATGACAAAAAAAATGTTTAATGATATTTTCTAAACTAATTATATACACTCACAACCCACTGACAGCTTTTTTTTTTTTAAATAATGTTTCATCCAGTTCGTGTTAACAGTTGTTTCGTCTTCTATATGAGATGTCTTCAAGCAGTCTTTCATGACTGAATGTAATTTGTTTCTTTCAAATGAATTGTATCTGAATCTGAAGTTCATCGGATCAGAAGTCGTAGTTAAAGGAAGTTCGGTAGTCTCTTTCCCATCTCTGGTCTCGCTCTTCTTTCCTCTTGAGTTCTTTAGCGCTGAGCGTCGCTCTTTTCTCCTGTCTCAGTCTCTTCTCTTTATGGATGTGTTGCACAGCCTGAAGATCTCTGGGCTGGAAGTGTGTGACTTTGGGCTGCGGGGTCTCTCCGTACCCCAGGCCCGCCTGATCTCTCTTCAGGATCGTGCTGACTGGGTTCTTGCGGCCCGAGTGGGCGGGGCCTAGGCCGGAGGCGGGGTTCCAGCCCAGGCGGAGCATCATTTTATAGCTGGTGCTGGAGGAGGGCAGGCAGTACTGGGGCGTGGCCGGGGGGCGGAGCTTACTGAACTGATGCAGCGTGGACCTGGAGTGTGTTTCAGTGCTGTCTGTGTAACACACCGCACACACATCACACCACTGAGAAGCAGCACTGTGGAAACACACACACACACACATTGTCATTCTCAGATCTGTTCATATTACAGTAGACATCTGGACACCGAGACACCACTGACCTCTCCGTATGGTTTGTAGTTGGTATGTTTGGTGCGTCCGAGATCACAAACTGCTCCAGTTCTCTCACTACATCCTGGTGACCCGCCTGCAGAGCCAGATCCCGAGCATCTCTGCCCTGAGAGAGAACAGGATGGAGATACAAAAGAAAGGAAATGACAAATCGGGACCAACATCCTAATACAGGAACCGTGTTTCGACAGGACTGTGTGCTTTCCGCTTTCCAGGAGGAGTATTATTTTAGTGAAAAGATGTTCTGAATAACTGCGCTTGTGTGGTGTGTTCACATTCTCTCTGATATCCGTTCAGTGGCACAGGAGGGCTTCGTAAAGCTAAAACTGTTACTCAATCACAAAATGTAAATGTAAGAAATGTTAGAGTTGAGAGATTAAAAATATGAACTGAATATAAAGGACAATTTTTTTTGTAGTATTATCATTTAATCCATTATTATTCATATATATTATCATCTCCATAGAATGTATTGTGGATTCCTGTTATTGGTTTAATTGTGCCCTGGAGCACAAAACCAGTCATAAGGGTCAATTTTGTATTTTGTGAAAACAAATTCGATTTATGCATCATCTGAAAGCTGAATAAATCATCTCTCCATTGATGCATGGTTTGTTCGGAGGACAATATTTGTCTGAGATACAACTATTAGAAAATCTGGAATCTGAGGTTGCAAAAAAATCTAAATATTGAGAAAATCATCTTTAAAGTTGTTCAGATGAAGTTCTTAGCAATGAATATTACTAATCAAAAATTCTGTTTTGATATATTTACAGTAGGACATTTACTAATTTTCTTCATGGAACATGATCTTTGCTTAATATCCTTATGATTTTTATCATAAAAGAAAAATCAGTAATTTTGACCCATACAATGTATTTGGCTATTGCTATAAATATCCCCCAGAGACTCTAGACCTGTGTGAGGATCTGTGAGTTACACACCTGTCTGTCCACCACTCCCACCCAAGCAGCTCCGTGACGCAGGAGCAAACCAACGGCCTCCGTCTGTCCTGCTTTACTCGCACACATCACAGCCGTCCAGAAGAAATCATCACGGAAGTTAACGTCACATCCTCGCCGCAGGAGCTCCTTCAGGCCCTGAGTGTCTCCGTCCTGAGCACATCGCAGGAGTCTGTGTCCGTCTCGCTCCGAGCTGCTCACCGCTTCAGCACCACTGCCTTCTCTTCTTCTTCTCCGTTTGGCTCCTCGTGTCAAGAGATAACGGTGTTATAAACTAATCTCTGAACGAATGCGATCACTAAGATAACTAAACACTATTCTCATTTGCTCAAGAGATTGTTAATGAATGTTGAGCTGACTCTGTTTAACAGTGGAAATGCATGCAATTCAATGCAATTTATTTGAGGAACATAATTTAAACAAATACATCTGTAGCCAAATCTCAAACAGAAAAAGCATCCAAAAATAATTTCATTAGGCATCGTAACAAAACCTGTATTGCTTTCTTTTATCTTCCATTGTACAACTTTCTTCCAAATATTAGATTTTGTGTTTCAGAATTCAGGTTTGATTCATTTGAGATGTTCTGAGGGTTATAATGAAGTGACAAGAGCAATGCCTCGGTTTAAGATTGTATTTCATTAATCTGGAAACTTTTTTGAGCTTTGTGGCATTTCTTAAGTAATTTTCAATATATATCAAATATTTCTAATGTTCATATTTAGTTTGCATGTTTGGTACATTTTATTCCATTTTTTTTTTGGTTGGCTGTTGTTTGTTCTAAAAATGTATGTATATGTTTATATAACATTTCATAATTAAAAATGATCATTCTGATATTAATATCTGACATTTATTTGGACCTAAACAATCAAAACTTTCATTCTTTAAACACTGAGAACAGTTTGTATCATTTAATTTATTAACTTAAACTTCATTTTTAATTAATTATTATAAAGAATTCCTTAATGACTTGCAGTGGCACAGTAGCATAGATACTAACATATAGATTTCTTTTTAATATTATAGTTACATTTTATGTTTTTTTATGATTTGGTAGAATCTTAATTAATTTGAATATATATATTTGTTAATTAATATTTTTAAGACATGATCTTTATTTATACATATATATTTAAAAGTTTTTAGTTTGTTTTGATTGTTTGGATCATTGATTTACTTATTATGTTTCCATGTCTTTATCTCTACCTGCTCCTCGTCTGGCTGCTTCTCCTTCTTTGGTCTTTTCTCCGTGGCTCTCTCGAAGCAGGCTTTGGTAAAAGTCTCTGGCCTCTTGTCCAGTAATAGTCTGTCGTTCTTCTCTCGTTGTCTCTGTCCAGCGCTTCTCCTCTTCTTTGGCTCTGGTGAAGTAGACTGGGTTGTTCATCTTGAACTCCATCTCTGCTAAAGAAGAGATCTCTGAGAGATGCTAGAGCATGACCATCAAACTAAAACCAAGAGAAGGAACAAACACAAGCTTTATAAGACTGACAGATCTCATTTCCCAGCCTGGGTGCATTAACCGCTTAAAATAGTTTTAAACATTGGTCATCTAATTTATTCTGCTAGTCAGTCAGATGTGCTGATCAAGAGTTTGGGGTCAGTAAGATTTGTAAACATAAAAGGCTGAAATTATTTGATTCGACATATACAGAAAAATCAGTAATATTGTAAAATATTTTTACTATTTAAAATAACTGTTTTCTGTGTGAATCTCTGTTAAAGTGTGATTTATTTCTTTGATTTGCAGCTGTATTTTCAGCATTATTACTGCAGTCTTCAGTGTCACATGATTTTCAGAAATCAGAATAATATGATGATTTACTATGTTTTGCTGCTTCAAAAAAAAATTTGGAACCTGTGATACTTTTTTTTCAGGATTCTTTGATGAATAAAGAAAAAAAAAAGAATAATAAAATAAATAAAATATAAACATTTTATTTTAAAAAATCATTTCTAACAGTGTATATCTCTATTATCAATTTGTATAAATTCTACACACCCTTGCTGAATAAAATCATTAAATATAATAATTTATGACACTGAAGGCTGGAGTAAAGATGCTTAAAATAATTTTTTTTTTTATCACAGAAATAAATTACACTTTAACAGAGATTTACACAGAAAACAGCTGTTTAAATAGTAACAATAATTCACAATATTACTGTTTTCTTTTCAAATAAATGCAGCCTTGATGAGCAGAGGACAAAAAAAAATTAACAGCAGTTTTGTAAAAACCTAAACTGTTCTAAAAAATAATATAAAATTCTGACTAGTAAACAGCGTTAGCTTTAGCATTAGCATCTCACAAACCACAGGGATGTACAATATATAAAAACAGCCTTAAAAAACATGTGTAGTTACATCAGATCAGTCTGAAAGGAACATAATATGTGATGTTTCAATTATTTCATTGTATTGAATTTAAGAGCGATACCTGCGAGAGTGGATCCAGGAAAAAAAGACGCAAAGGACCAAATAAAAACAGACGTAAACGTCGTCGTCTTCTTCTTCCTCGGATGTCGGTAGGCGCACATGATCTACTGCTGCCACCCAGCGGCAAACAGCGCGAACAATACGAGACAACCACGCCCCCTGATGAGTTGTTTTAACCCTGTCCTGACAGTCATAATAAACAAACTCCTGTGTACTGCGATTTTGTGGTGAAGTAAAAACTACGAAAAATATGTAATTTCTAAGTGCAAAAATATTTACCAATAATAAGATTTAAAGTATTTTGTATTAAACTTGGTGAGACCAAGTGAAATTTTTAAAACATTAAAATATATTTGAACGTGAATGTTAGGTAACAGATTAATGTTGGAGCTATCATGAAGTCTTGCGAATATACTTTAAATAGCAGAACTGTATTTTAACTTTAATTTGCAAAGAGGTTCATTTTTCCTTTATCTGTGAGGTCAAAGTCTCTTCATATATCAAGAACAAATAATAAACAAACAGGAATGTGAATATGAGCAATATGAATTTTATTTGAATTTTAGTGTCAAATGCTGGACCTGCTGCTTGACAAAAATGTTATTGCTTTGAAAAACTGTTTCATAACAAACATAGAAAGAGCGAGCACATGTGCAAAAGCCCTGTTGGTTAAATTAGCCTCTTCTTTCCATTATACTAGAATCAAAAGTGTTGATTGAAACGGGGCTGATTTACTGAAACTCAAAAATACTATTTAATCTTCATTCAGCCGCACTGACACAATTTAACCAGTTTTCCCAGTCATCAATCAAGTACAAAACTTCTATCTCCTATAAGAACGAGAGATTGTGGTCACAATTTGTGTTTTTCCGAGAGGTGACGATGCTCTCTCCTCCATTCTTTGGCTCCAGGAACAGATCAGAAGTAGATTGATTAGGACATAAATCAGGAAGATCAAACTGTGGAAGAGTCTGTGTTTGTGAACCAGGCAGAACCGTGTCAGTCTGTACATGTGTGATGATTCTATACGCAGTAAAAAGATAAACATGCAATAAAAATGAAAACAAATAGACTTGACCCCATCAAATGTTGTATTTCGGCCCAAGAGTTTGACTAAGCACTTCATTTGAATATAGCACGATTTATTTAATACCTTCTTTTAGCCCTCATTTTGTATGCATTACATTTCAAAAAAGAAAAAAGAAAAAAAATAATAATTGAGAGAGCACAGTGGACACTAACAAGTGAACACTAACAAGTAAACACCTGTGAACATCAACAACCAAAAAACAACTGAAGCTGAAAACATAAAGCAATGTTAATCCCTCAACCCAAACTGTATTTCATGGCCACTGGAAGCTGCTGATTTCTTTCCTTCGCCACAGCGCTCACGCTGCATGCAGAAACTCACAAACAAAGCCTGTAACAGAAGAGAGAACCGCTGTAGCTCTTCTGCATGACGATCCTGTTTTCTCGGAGGATGAGAGATGAAGACGGTCAGAACTGATTCCTGGTGCTTCTAGCTCTTCACCAGCCCTCCGTCACCTTCACTCACAAAGCGCTTGCGCCCCCTGTTGACCACAAGAGCACAGCGGTTATACCCCGCTAGTGCTAACAGGAGTCACCCTAAAGAGAGACAATCCTCTAGTCTGTGTGACCTCTGACCTGGTGGGACAGGAGTCTCTCAGCTGCTTGGTGATGACCTGCTCCTGGTGACAGAGGTCCACGAAGGTCTCCATAATGGATTGTGCATGAGGCACATCCAGACTGATCTCCGGCAGCTCGTCGTAAACACGCTGGAAGCCCTGTGTACGACACGCAAACCCTTTACACCTCGGGACTTCTTGACTCACTTTTGACAACTTTTGACATTTAAAAAAAAATGTGATTCATTGGAACAGTACGAAACTTAGCAACTTTTATGCGGTTTGGTACATGAGGATGAGGGCATGATTCAAAATGGCAAAAAAAAAAGGAAATTTGGGGAAAAAACTAATACAAAAAAAAAAAGACGAAAAAAAATACAAATAAATTGTGGTCCTTGTCATAGAAAATTAATGGAAATGGGAAAAATAAAAAAACTACAAAAAAACTAAATAAATCATAAAAAAAAAAAAAAATCAAAAATGTTGGTCCTCACCCTGGGAAACGAAAGCAAATGGGAGGTAAAAAGTCTACAAACCAGACATGATGCAGAAAAAACTGTACAGCTAGTATAGTTTTAACCTGAAACACTGCTTTAATAATATTAATAATAATAATAATAATAATAAAAAGCTATTATTTTCAAAGGAGTAAATTAATAATTTTTTTACATAAATATTACTTGGTACCACAACAATGTCTTAAAATACAAAATTAAACAAAACATATTACTGAAAAATTTATTATATTGATTGATTTTTGTGTCACTCTACAGAAAAAGTATTCAATTTTTATTCATGATTTAACACTATTTCAGCAGCGATGGCTATATTCATTTCAAAACAATCAAATCAAAATCCTTTGTAATGTAATGTATACAATATTTTAACCATTTTGTCACTCAAGCCATTTCATATTCAATCTGGTTAAATTATGTACTGAATGATTTGGGATTCACTTACTGATTTGAAAGCCACAGTTATGAGGAGATCGCTTTAAAACCATTGCATTAAAAATATGGTCAATTAAGAAATGAATGAATAAATCCTTCACTCGTTCAGATCTCCTGGTCTGATATGATATGCTTCTCTCCTAGCTCTGATGAAATGATCTGAATCTGAGGCACATAAAGAAGAGCGAGCACAAACCCTGTTCATCTGGTCCAGAGTGATGAGGCCAGTTTGCCAGAAGACCTTGAGCAGTTTGACCATCATCTGCAAGGCTGTGTCACCGGTGGACTCCAGAACCATGACCACAGCCTGCACCAACCACAAACAAACATTCATTTCTTGGTCATACACATTTGACAGTAAAGCAGAGTTGGAGTTGGGAAGTGACCTCATAGACCAGCTCGTGATGAAAGTGTGGCACTTCTAGATCTCGCAGACAGTGCTCGGCCTCGGAGAGCTCACCTGACACCAGGTACTCCTTCAGCAGCAGGTTCATCTGGGAAACATCACCAGAAATCACTGTTTGTGGACTGGAATCATGCATTTTAAACTTTGCACAGTGCAAACACTCAGCCGTCGATCAAACGAAGGATAAAGTCCTGGATGTGCTGATGGAGAGAGCGTTGTACCTCTTTGATGAGATGTTTGACCGGTCTCTGGCCTCCACCAACTCCCCACACATTATCCAGCCGCATGATCTCTCTCTTCATGGAGAGGAGAACTGCTGCTCGGTCCAGCGCAGCTCTGAGCGTCAGGAGCGCACGAACACATCCACAGAGAGAGAGACAAACACAACTCAACTAAATCAGCTGCATGCACCAAGAGATGCTACCTCTACAAATTCACTTCTGGAGCAGATAGTGACTCTCGCTCACCTGGCGTGATCACAATCTACTTTGCCTTTGTAGCAGTCGAGGAAGCTCATGGGTATAGCGTGGTCAGCAATAGCTCGGGCGATAAACTGACCGAGCATCTGAGGAGAGGAAAGGATGCAGGTAATATGGAGAATGCATGTGTGTTAAATGATTTTAATGCACGACGTGAAGACAAAGATCCACCCGATGCGAAGTGAGTGCATTAAAATAATTTAACACACAGCTAGCCGTGCATCATCACATTTATAGCCAAGAATTATCTTCTGCTCATCAAGCCTGCATTTATTTGCTTGGAGATATTTCTGCTGTACCTGTGGGGCGTCCGGTGTGTCCAGGATCAGGTCGGGCAGCTCTTTGAGCATCTTGTCGAAGGCACGAGACATGTCAGTCTCCGAGAGCACCTTTCCAGACAGGTCTGAGAGCAGACGGGACGTGAGCTCCCGGTGGCTGGCCTTGCCTTCCAGAGACAGAGACACAGCCAGAGACGAGAACTCAAACTTGTGATGGCCCAGGTTCAGCTCTTTGAGCAGCATCTACCAGAGCAAACGACTGAAGGGTTAAGTCTCAGCATCTTCTCCTGTACCTCACACTGATCAGCTGCCGCTCACCTCCACCTCTTTAGTATCTCCGTGCTGGAAGTACTCCTGTACGATGGGGTTGATGGTCTTCTCCAGCTCCCTCTCGTCCAGCTCTGGCACTACTGTGGCATACACCGTGTCTCCCTGAGCAACAAACAAGGAGAAATGCATGTACTGTACATGAGAGAAAATAAAGAGAGATGAAGGGAATTGATCTGTTGTGTATCTGTGCATCACTGCAGTATTCAAACAGCAGCTCAGATATAAAAACCCTGTCATTGTTGACTCACACACAGCAAACACCAAACCTCGGTCACGGTGACTTGATGCAGGACTCAATATTGACAGGTCACTGTATTTGACTTGGCTCTTTATTTACACATGCATGTGCATTTTAAGAACTTTTATACTTTTATTTCCTGATTTAATTAGATTTCATAGAGAACTGGTTTCAAACACATCATGCATCATGTTTTGGGAAAAAATCGTGAGCCTTTTTGCCGAGATCTCACGAGATGTCACGGAAACCTTTACAGTGTCAAGTTAAATAATAATAACTGGATATTTGGGGAAACTTATTTCTGCCGCTGAATAAAAACTAAACAGGTAAAATGCGACTTTTTATCTCACAATTATTTTTTATTTTCTTGCAATTGTGAGTTTACATCTCACAGTTCTGACTTTTTTTTCTCAGAAATGTGGGATAATTTTATTTTTATAAAAGATGCAACTGTAAGAAGACAGTCCCTCAGAACTGGACTTTATTTCTTGCAATCAGAATTGTGAGAAAAAGTCAGAATTGTGAGAAAAAGCCAAACATTTAGAAAAGTCAATTGCGAAAAAAAAAAAAGTCAGAATTGCGAGAAAAAAAAAAGTCAGAATTGCGAGAAAAAAAAAATTCAGAATTGCGAGAAAAAGTCAAACACTTTGAAAAGTCAAAATAGCAAGAAATTAAGAATGATAAAAAAATTAAGAATTGCGAGGAAAAAAGTCAGAATTGTGAGAAAAAGCCAAACATTTAGAAAAGTCAATTGCGAGAAAAAAAAGTCAATTGCGAGAAAAAAAATTTCAGAATTGCGAGAAAAAGTCAAACACTCTGAAAAGTCAAAATAGCAAGAAATGAAGAATTATAAAAAAATTAAGAATTGCGAGGAAAAAAGTCAGAATTGTGAGAAAAAGCCAAACATTTAGAAAAGTCAATTGCGAGAAAAAAAAAAGTCAGAATTGCGAGAAAAAGAAAGTCAGAATTGCGAGAAAAAAAAGTCAATTGCGAAAATTTTTTCTGAATTGCGAGAAAAAGTCAAACACTCTGAAAAGTCAAAATAGCAAGAAATGAAGAATTATAAAAAAATTAAGAATTGCGAGGAAAAAATTCAGAATCGGGAGTCAAAAATAGTGAAAAGTCAATTGCGAAAAAAAAAAAATTTGTGAGAAAGCCGAATTGTGAACTTAATTGTGAGGAAAAAGTAAAAATAGCGAGAAAAAATTAAAAGGCAAGAAAAGTCAGAATTGCGAGAAAAAAAGTCAGAATAAAAAAAAGCCAGAATAGCGAAAAAAAAAATGAATTGTAATAAAAAAAAATGTTGAAAAGTCAGTTGTCAGAAGAAATTTGTGAGAAGAAAAAAAGTCTGAATTACCCTTGTTTATTTTTATTCAGTGTCAGAAACAGGCTTCCATGGATATTTCGTGTAATTGGGTAGGAAAACAAAGTGCTGCACATTTCACTGGTGCTAAGAGGAGTTGTCTGTTCGAGTGATGTAAAGCTCTTCTTGAAGACTTGGGCCAAACCCAGGAAATACGTCCTGCATGTAGACGAGCGCTGGAGTGTGACTGCATCTACTCAAGCCTCCGCAGGTGTGCTCTTACCTGTGCAGCTTCATCATAGTTAGGGTCATCAGTGTCCGGTTCCTCCAGCTCGTACACCATCCCCGCTGCGCCCCACACACCTTTACCTCCCGCTCCACCTGTTCACAACAACAACAACCGGTGAAGAAACATCAGAAGAGGTGCTCGATACATCTTTTACTGTCATGCATCCATTAAAGAAAAAGTGTACAGTTGTACAATACATCATGATGATATCACGTCACACAAATACCTGGAGGTACTCTCACCTTTTTTAGGCAGTCCTCTGCCTTTTCCGGTCCGTGACTTTCGGTCATTTACAGCAGCCTTGGCCTTAGGGCTGTGTGGATCGGTCGACGGCTCTCCTGACACCGAGTCCGAGAGAGAGTCTCGGGTGGAATCACGGGACGATGTCTTACGCAGACGCCGCTTAGCCTTGGCTTTCAGCCGGGCCTCGTGCAGGGCCTTTTCCTGAGGGGTCCAGTTCCCGTTCACCTCCAGCTCATTCAGATCCTCGCTGTCCTCCTCGTCCTGCTTCTGCTCGAGCGAGAACACACCTGCACCAGCACACAGACGGTTAAAGAACGCCCTGATCACAGTCTGAGCTTCTGCCTCTGGATTTTCATCTTGGTTTTCAATGCAGAAGTCAAGTTACCACAATTATTCAATCCACATTTGTTGTACTTGATTTAAGAACTTAAGACTCATGTCTTCATTTTGCATCTTCTGCAGTAAATGCATCTTGATTTAAGATACTTGCATCTAAAAGATATTTGTGACCCTGGAGCAAAAAAACAGTCATAAGTGTAATTCTTTAAAATTTGTATATATGCAATAAATGCAATAAATCATCTTTCCATTGATGTATTGTTTATTACAACCGAACAATATTTGTCTGAGATACAACTATTTGATAATCTGGAATCTGAGGGAGCAAAAAAATCTAAATATTGAGAAAATCATCTTTAAAGTTGTTCAAATAAAGTTCTTAGCAATGCATATCTGAGGAATATGACTTGAACCAAACATTCAAACTCTTGATAATTCAAATGGCATTTTTCAAATGCATCGTTCAGTCAGTTATCAGTCAGGTTTGGTTTGGTTATGGGGAAATGTTTGTCTTTCCTGCACACGTGCTCAGCTCTCATGTGATAAACCCTGAAAAACAGTGTTCCAGTTTTCAGCCCTAAAGCATCTTAATTCAAGATATTCAAGCTTTTTTACTCCCCGGAGTCTTTCCAAACCGTCTAATGGATCCCAAAAGAAGAATATTTTTCGGCGGTTTCACTGGATTACACAAAAGCATGAGTAATAAAGAGATGCAGGGGCGGCAGCACAGAGGGGTCAGAAATGCTGACGCTGCGTTATTCGATGTGTTGCTGGTGCTCCTGCCAATCAGCGGGAGAACGGGGGTGTGGTAGGTGTGTTTAAACCAGCGGTTTAACCGTCAATAACAAAGAACATTGCCTTGATAAGAGGAAAAAAAGTCTTATCTGTTTCGGTCAACTATGGCTTATTCACCATTAGACCCGCTTTACAACAACACATACAGTCTGAGTGCAGATGTGCCTCTGGAGCGCACTATGACTGAATTAAAAATACATATATATGTCATATATCATCTAATTTGTCTACTGCACGCTAAACAGAGCGACACATGACATAAAATGCATGTGGTGGAGATAAACAAATTAAACCTCAGCAATCAAAAGGAAGTTATAAAGTAGATATCAAAAAGCAATCACTAATTCCTTTATTGTGCATGAGCTATAACAAGTTTTTCTTTCATGCAAGTAATAAATCAATATCTTCCCTAAATGTATGTAAAAAGTGCATGTGTGTTAGACAAGCGTGCCATGTGGTGACACCTGATCTGTTACTACTATATTTACTACTGCTATTATTACTACTACGAGGGGTATCGTTTTACGTATATGTGACTACATAAGTGACACAATTACATTTACTGTTTTCTGCAAATATGTAGGGGATCACAAAATCAGAGGGACTGAATATATAATTCACTTCATTCATGTGAGTGCATTTATTTATTGACTCTGGCGACATTTCTTGAGATTAAAAAACACTGAGCTAGACAATGAGAACACGATCATAAAAATGATCTCTCTTGTATCTCTATGTATGTGTGTAAATTAATTGTATTTCAATATAAAAGACATAACATTTTTACACAATTACTTTTAGTTTTTGATTATTTGTATAGATATTTTCCAATTTAATGATACTAATAATAAAAACATACATAATCAAGTCGGTGGGTTATATGATTCATATGCTAAAGTCAGATAGTCATCAGATAAAAGCAACTCACTGAAGCAAAGTTCTGTGTGCAATCAAAAAGTCAATAACAGCATTTTCATGGACTTTGTGTATGAGATTCTTGTGCAGAGCAGCCAAAATAAGCGAATTCATATCTGTATTCAAATCTGTTTATTAAGCATGCTCTTGATTGGTTCAGATCATTTCTTTCTATGCTCCAATGATTTGTGGAGTTCCCCAAGGTTCGATTCTTGGTCCAATCCTGTTTTAAAGACGTTATTTCTCTCTCTTATATGTACATATATATGTGCAGCTGTGCATGCATGATATATGTAAAGCCTGAAGCTGATATATCACCATGTTTCTGGTTTTCTGTATTGTATATGCATGCACGTTTATTTTTCCATCATCTCTGTGGAAATTAATATGTTTGCATGTATGTATTCGAGGTATATCACTGAACTGGATCTATGAACTCATGCATTCGTCAAAGAAAATCACGAGGAACGTCTACAAAACACTCATACTTAAACTCACGTGGCAATAAAAGAAAAAACTAACATCCGGGTATCTCAGAAAGGGGGCGTAGTGTTAAATATAGTTCCGCAACAAAAGACGCTTAATGATTTTATTGCATACTAGATTAAATATACAAACGTGTGATTAGAAAATAAATATATTTAAATGACACGACCGGTCACTGAATATTACTTTGCTCATAAACCAATTTTTCAGCACTAAACACGTTGATTCCTATCTTTTGGTTCCAAGTTGTAGAGTTCACATAACTAAAGAGTTAATTTTTGTAAAATATAAGAAAATAAAAGTGTATTTGACCGCTTTATTTTTACAGAAAGAAGGGGAAATACGACGAAAAAAATTACAAGTTTTGCTTTTATTGTTTATAAGTTTAATCGTGTCGTTATTAGCTCATATTAACATCCAGTGAAACCCTGGATTTGATGCAGTAATGCACCGCTGGTTTTAATTAGAGTTTTACACCACAGATGCAATGAACGAGCCTCTTTGCCCGAGCACATGGAGCAACACGACTGCAACTAAAGGCCGTGTCGACTGTCACCTTTATTTATAAAGCGCTTTTAACGAATATGCATGTGAAAACGACTCGGTAAACACAACCTATGCATTAATTATCCAAATGCAAGCTGAATTCATTAATGCAGTTTTTAGGACAGCCAGAGGTTACTGTTCGTACCATCGTTTTGAGGGCCAGTGCTCCATGCTTCAATCTCAGTCGCCATTACTAACTTGTTTACGGTCCTCCTAAAGCCTGCAGATCACGAAAACAAGTAAGTTTAGTAACCTCATTAACATCAAACGTGCAAAATCATGTGCTTTATATTACCAACACACATCCACGGTGTTTGATCAGTAGAAGCCATTTGACCGTGTTAATGTACGTTTTAGTCCTAAATGCATTGAGCTTAGCCTCACCTTAAACCGAAGGCTCGCTTGTCACTTAAAGTCGAGCAGTAAGGTTGCTGGTAATGTAAACAGTTCTTGAGGAAAATGAGAAGATCTGTCAAAAATATCTTCTTTGATTATTAGAGGTCAACACAAATATAGTTTGCATTGGCAGTGCACGTTGCAGGGAAGCAGAAATACCACGGACAGTCAGTGTTTTCAACTTCAGACAGCTCATAGCACGCCTCATGAATATTCATGAGCTTTCGCCCAGTAAGAACGTGGAGTGTTCGGCAGAGGACGAATGAGCGAGGCGTAAGCCTCATGAATATTAATCATGCTGTGTGACTGCGTCGACGCTTTAAAGCAGCGCCTGCATCGCAAAATTAATATTCATAAGAGAAGCACTCGCCGTGATGTTTGATTGGTAGTTTGGCAATCTAAACTGGGATTGGTGGATAAAGGGGCGGGATTAAAACAGTTTGTCCAATCACACAGCAAAAGACAAACTAGGAGGAGTTTGACGAGTTTGTTACTTTGGTAAACACATTCTGAAAATACCAATGTGTTGTATATTAAATTACTTACTTAAATAGCTTAAAACTTGACATTTTAGGCCATAATGTGATTTAGTTTGAATTAATTTAAATACCTCCAATTCAATTTGTGCTTTATTAGCATGACAATTGTTACAATGTATTGCCAAAGCATATAGTGTTTATATCTAGAACAGATATATATATATATATATATATATAAACTTGCATGTACATATATTTAATAAATAGAAAAAAAATCTACATTTTATTATTCCATTAACAATTTCAAAATGAATGTAGTATGTGAGTGTGGGGGGGGGGGGGGCGTGTCACTGATTTGTTGACTCCTCCCATCTTTCTGACAGACATCATGTATCTTGCTGCCCCTGAGCGCCAGCAGAGGTCGCTGTGACATCATAATAAAAGTGTTTCCTGCAGACTCATGTCTGGTCCAATTTTTACGTAGAGATGTTTTCATTAAGTATATATGTTTTTATTTGTTTGAAATAAGACAGTAAGGATATTATATAGTAATGAAACCTAATAGATTAATCCGCCAGTCAACTTGTCAAACAGTCAAATTATTGATACATTGTTAATTCTGCATCAACTGTAACAGTATATATAATGATATCTGTTTTACCCCTCAGTTCTTTTGCTGAACATGATAAAATGAGTCAACCAATAATGCAATTTTTAAACATTTCTCTTTTAAATGCCTTGCATATTGTAAATCATAGTTTGCATCATTTCTGTATAATACACATGGAGGAAGTCGAAACCTTTGATTGGCCTGGTTTCTGCAGAAATTAGTCATAGAAACAGAATCTTAAAAGTCATAGCAACAGAAATACCACAAGAACATTGAAGTGTTTTGATGTCTTTATTGAACACACTGTGTAAACATTCAGTGCATGGTGGAAAAAGTGTGTGAGGTCAAAGTAGGCTAAAGACTTCTCCAAAAGTAGAGAAGCATTATGTGAAGCACAAAATAGATCTCAGAGCACTTAAGATAAGAATGGTTTACTTGCATGAAAGCTTACATCGGTGAAAGCCTTGATGTTCATCAGTCCACTGTAAGACTAATAGACTATAAACAGAGAAAGTTTAGTGCTGCTGCTGTTTTAATGAGTCTGCGTCCTGCAAGACCTGCAGAAATCTCTGGAACATGATAATATCTGGTTTACAACGTAAAAACACTAAACAAGAACAGTGTTCAGTGAGAGGACACCTCATAGCTGTCCTCATCCCATCTGTGAAGTATGGTTGGAAGGCCACTATGTTTTGGGATAATCAGTGATATAAACACTTTTTATGTGTACTAGTAGGCCCTCATGTCCAACAGGGTTTGGGGGATGACCCAGAGCACAGGAGACATTAATAACATAAAAACCTCAACTAGACATCCATCATAGCCGTAGATTTATGTACTTTCAGAAAATCTGACATGTCCAGACCAACATTTGAGGAGTTTTCCCTCATGGAGCTCAGAGGAGTATTTCTTGTAGTGAAAAAAAAGTAAAACCCCAAAATTCAGTTCATGCATTCTTGCATACAAACAGTACAGATATGACTCATGTGCTTATATCTTGTAGTTCAACAAAAAAATGAAAATGCTATTTGGTACTTACTCCCAACTAATTAACAACCTAGTCTCAACTTACTCTTTCAGAAATAAATGATATAAAGTGTGTGTGTGTGTGTGTGTGTGAGTGTGTGTGTGTGTGTGTGTGTGTATAATGACATGGGTATGACACAGGTATTACAAGGAGAGGGTGACTTATGAGGACATAACCCATGTCCCCATTTTTCAAAACACTTATAAATCATACAGAATGAGTTTTTTTGAGAAAGTAAAAATGCACAAAGTTTCCTGTGAGGGTTAGGGTTAGGTGTAGGGTTGGTGAAGGGAGATAGAATATACAGTTTCTACAGTATAAAAACCATTACACCTATGGGATGAACACACTTTACACAAAAACAAACATGTGTGTGTGTGTGTGTGTGTGTGTGTGTACCTACTTAACCACATTTCTGGGGACAAATTTGTAACAAAAGTGAGACAAACCTAACAACATTACCAAAAACCTAAATTTTTGGGTACGTCTTCATTTGTAAAACTGGTGTAAAAATAAAGTAAACAAAAAAAAATGTAATTGTAAAAATGCAGAAAGTTTTCTATGAGAGGTAGGGTTGGGTGTATGCTAAAAAGTGCATGTTTTATGTATGTATATATAAATACACACACACAAACACACATTGTTTTTATTAATAACAACTATTTATTTTGCTTGTAATTATATTAGTAACAGTGGTATATTTTTATTCATTGGAACAAAGGCTGTTCAGAGCGTATGGTGATTTGGATCCCTGCGGGGCTGGATAGATGTTCTCAATAGCATCTTCAGGGAACTCTATGGTATCTAACAATACTCATATTAACCAGCCAGACTTGACCTCTTGACATGGAGTGAGATATTAAATTAATACAAATAAGTGAATTAAATTGTTTGCTTTCTAAATGCAAAGTAAATCACATAAAGCTGTTTAAAGATAATTTTTAATTTAATAAAATTAAACCAATAATTCTCATACTTTATGTGTGCGCTCTTCTGTGTTTTCTCCTCTTCTCTCTCTCTGTCTCCTCGGCTGAGCTCAGAATCTCAAGCAGAATGTAGGTCAGCAGTCGACTCACCAATTAGAAACAGCTGTGTTTTTGTCCACAGAGTGAGCGGAGGTCAGCCATTTCTACTTTCTGTCTCATTCTTTTTCTGACTTTCCCCCGTCTCTCAGTTCCCCGTCTACAAGAGTAATGTTTACAATCCCTTTTCTCTGATTTATGATCCTGATAACACCCCAGCTCTTTCTACACTAAACACATATGTTGTTAGAAGGAGTAGGCCAGTTAAATAAAACATCTCTCATTATATGTTCAACTTCATGTCATTCCATTTACTGAGAACCACAGAAGACGACATGTTTCTGGCCTATAGCTCTTTTAAAATATTTAATAATTTATGGGTGAACTGAACTTTTAATGACAAAATAATAATAATAATAATAATAATAAGTTAACATGCTTGTTGTGCTGACTTATGTTAACAACCCTTAGAATTTTTTTTGTGGCATGCAAACTTAAACGTTTGGTTTTGAACACTTGTTTTTCAAATTCTGCTGAATTGTTAACAAGAACACAAAGTTCTTGCAAGACAAAAAAAAAAAAAAAAAATCCAGATTGACGTGATGGCTATCATCATCGGCAGCAAACGTTTTTATAATATTTATATCTCTCATGGAATTACATTATAGCTACTAAATTTCCAGTTATTGCAAATAATTAAGAAAAAAAATATATATTTTTTTATTTTTTTCTATATAAAAACACAAAACACTAAACATTTTACAAAATCTTACACTTACAAAAACAGGGGGAAAAAGTATTTTAAATAATTACAATTTTACAAATACTTTTATTAAGTATTTCATTAAAATAATTAAGTTAACATACTCCTGCTAACTTATGTTTACATTGAGAAATGTGTGTGTGTATATATATATATATATATATGTGTGTGTGTGTGTGTGTGTGTGTGTGTGTGTGTGTGTGTGTGTGTGTATGTGTGGGCATGTTTTTGTGACATATCAGGACACAACTCTGTATAATGACATGGGTATGACACAGGTATTACAAGGAGAGGGTGACTTATGAGGACATAACCCATGTCCCCATTTTTCAAAACACTTATAAATCATACAGAATGAGTTTTTTTGAGAAAGTAAAAATGCACAAAGTTTCCTGTGAGGGTTAGGGTTAGGTGTAGGGTTGGTGAAGGGAGCTAGAATATACAGTTTCTACAGTATAAAAACCATTACACCTATGGGATGAACACACTTTACACAAAAACAAACATGTGTGTGTGTGTGTGTGTGTGTGTGTGTGTGTGTGAAATGCAACTTTGTTTTAAACACTTGTTTTTCACATTTCTCACAAGAAATATTTTTGCAGCATTTAAAACATGTACCTGTCATGGAATTACATTATAGCAATAAAGTTTCCAGCTATTGCAAACAATTGTGATTTTCTTTTGTTTTATACCCCCAATATCAATAAACACACAAAATATTTTTTTTACACTTACAAAATAAGAATAAATTATTTATAAATTATTGTTTTGAAGCTCTAAAAAGTAGCCACTTAGAAAAGAAAAGTGCAGAAGGATGACCATGGTGTCACAGCCGACCACGCCCTGGACTTCTGCTCTATCAAACTTTGTTGGTGTCATTTAATGATAATTGTTAACTAATTAACACCTTGCTTTGTAAAAGTCAACAAGTGAGTTGCAGAAGTATTTTAATAGGATTGTAGCTCAGAAAATGATCAGAAACCTGACTCTCAAGATCATTTCCTTTTGCTGACTTCTTCCAGAGGCAACTTTGGCAGTCATTAGTTCAGCATATGGGCTTACAGGAAGACACGCCCAGCATCCCCGTCGTCCAATCAGCAGCTCGCATAGTGTTCGTCAGACCAATGAGCGCTTTAGGGGTTGAGTCACACGCACTGTTGCTAGGGCATGGCTGCAACATTGTTACTATCACTGACTAACCAATCATGTGACTTTTCACAATGTGTCAACATCTTTCCTGTGAACTCTCTTTGAAATCTTTGATTGGATACAAATGTTTCCAGGTCCCGCCTTTAATACTTTTTTGTTGTTGTGTGATTGGACGAAGAAGCCATCGCTCACTCTCAGCCTTTAGTTTATTTGCAGTGTGCTCTACATTCACTTTTGAGAGTCTCTACGACTCAGAGCAAAGCTGTTCACATCGAGCTTTTTTTCTTTATTTGTTAATTTACTCCCCCCCCCCCCCTTTGTTTTGCACCTTTTGTTAAACATTGCACTTTACGTTTTTTTTATTTTATTTTTATTATTATTTTAATTTCTGTATATAGCCTACACCAGGATGGAACTGAATTCTCTTCTTCTTCTTCTTGAGGCAGCTGAGTATTTGGAAAGAAGAGACAGAGGTATATATCCTAATGATGTTTGTGTGGTCAAAGTCTTTTATATATATATATATATATATTAGTTGTTGTTGCACTAGTTCTAAACCTCCCGGCTGAACAAGTGCATTTAATCCAAGCCCAAAAGGATGATGGCATCATAGCTATCGAGTCTATAAACATTCAATAATCAGAGATCTCTTGATTACGTGCATGTCTTTCGTCCCATCCTCTGATAAAAACTGACTTCGTTTCATTTTCCGGGTGTTTGCATGCTTTACAGTAAGCTGATAGAAGAATAACAGGTCAAATATGAAAACACATCAAGTGCATAACTTTCTAACTTCACCATTTGCGTTGACGTCTGTATTTAATGCTGGTTTTGTTCACTCTCTCGCCAGAAGCTGAACACGGTTACGCGTCTGTTTTACCCTTCGACAATGACTTTTCCGGAAAGAAAACGAAATCCTCTTCCATTTCCAGAAAACCCCACAACAACAGGTAAATGCAGTACAGTGGCACTGCTAATTAAATCATTCAAAAGATGTTTATTCTTCATGCAATCGCCATTTTTGTAGTTGGATCTGGCTGTGTATGAATATTGCCACGCGTACAGCGTTAACTCTGCTGCTTTCTCTCTCCACTTCTGTCATCTCTTCAGCGCAGTCACTGTCACGTAGAAGCACCACACTTCTCATTGACCGACAACTTTTTGTTGTTTAGAGACGACTGCAACGACTGGTAGATTTTAAGCATTTATCACATAGGCCCGTGGTGAAGTGGCTTGGAAACTTGGATGAAATACGCTAGAATGTTATATGTCAAGACTAAAGCTTGCATGCATACAATTTGTCAAACTTTTTTTTTCATGCATTCTTGCATACAAACGGTAAATGTAGAATAAATGTGCCATATAATTGCCACACTTTAACTTCTCGTTGACTTTAACAAATGCACGCATTAATGTGACACATGTACATGTCATGTCATAGACAGTAGGTGTGGTCAATCTCTCACTGTTGGGTGTGGTGTGAATAGATGCAAGTCAGCTGCTGGAGAGCATTGACCCCTGGATCTGTTTTGCTGCATTAGTCTCCTTTCCTTGCAATGTCAAAGCAAAACAGCAGGAGCCTAGTGTGCAGCCCTTCCCCCTCGTATGCATAGAAAGTACTGACAAAAGGAAAACTATGGAATTAGGGCTTTCCAGGACAGCTGTGATGTTTTTATTTTATTTTACCAAAACTTACTTTGGAATACTATTTGAGAAATGCTTTCCTAAATTTCACAATGTGCCGACACTGTGGACTTTTTCTGACACTAAAAATTCTGCACGAGACTCTCTACTAACATTGTGCCTGTATTTTAATCCTGTACTTTTAACTATCATGTGCTGCAATTTCATCATGCATTATAAGGGAAACATGACATCTTTATTTTTGCAATCCTGAATGATGACGCTAGTGGCGCAGAAACTGCATGCTGCAGCTTTGGCGTACAACAAACAACAACTGATGCAGTGACCCACATATTCTGTTTTTATCTTGCATGCATTACAGTCCTTCAGTTTTGTGTGTTTTTGTTTGGAGGAAATGTAATTGCCCCATCATGCACGCCAGCATTCATACCCTGGACTAAAATAGAAATGTGTTGTAGCATGCTGAATTTCCTCTGCGTCGTTGAGTGTTTATTTTGCTTTACTTACACTGATATCAAACTAGTAGACACAGTGAGGCAATGCAAACCATTGTGTTTTATGTGCAATCTTCAATTCAGCGCTGCAACAGCCAAACAGCCAGGGAGCATACATTCATTTATTCATGCATTCGATCCAATTGAAAATGCATTCTTTTTGACATTGCACATTTAAGGGTTCAGCGATAATTTGTTGAATAAAGTGTGTTTATTGCATTGTTTTACTGTAAAACATTTTATTTATTTATTTTGGAGCGTCTTGTTTTACATTATATTACGAATTGTTTTTACCCAGAAAGCACATGTTTTTTTATTTTTAGAATATTATAAAGTAATGTTATTAAATTATTCTAAATATATATATTTTTCCATGAACATAGCCTTTGATGCTGATATGGCATAACATGATGAATGTTTATATGAATCACCATTAATTCATTAATTATATTAAATTATATATTAAATTTCTATTTTAATATAGAGTATGTTTTTATTTTTTTAGTACTTTTAAAGTAAAGAGTCAGTTTTCTTCTTTCTGATTTATTATTATTATTATTATTATTAGCTGAACTCATCTATGCATTTGTTTATTTCCTGTTCAGGTCATCACACAATGAGCTGGAAAAACACAGGTAAGAATATTCCTGATATACCCGACATTTATCTTTGAGAGGGCTTTAAGGTCGAGCGTGTTTTCATGTGTGAGATCTGTTTCCCTCGTGCTGATATCTTGGGAGTTTGCTCGTCACATGCTTGAGTTTGAGGAATTGATTACTTCTCCTCTTTGAGAAATATGTTCAGTCATGTCCTTCCTCAGAATGGACCATTAGGAAAAACAGGAAAACCATAAAGGCAGGTTTATGACACACTTTTGAAAAGACGAATAGAAATACAAAGGAGACAACAAAGTCATGCAGTTTTCTGGAGCATCATATTTTTAGTTAATGCTTTTAAGTCGTAATTAATCAAAGATACGAGAGGCCATGCTATACAGTGAATACAGTTATACTGTGGCTGGATATTGTTGTTCGAAGGATGCACAGCCTTATTGGTTTGAAAGGTTTTATAATTTATGTTTGTCCATGACACTGAGGTCTGTCTGCCTTATTAAAGTAAAGTAAAATTAAAATCATGACAATTCTTTACAGAGAAAGAGAAAATGATTATGTTTGGCACTTCTTAATAATGATAATAATACATTTCATTTGTATAGTTGTATAGGACACTTTACAAAATAATCAAATAGTACAGAACATACAGAAGTACACACAAAGTACATCAATCAGAGCGAGCATTCAAACAATCAATATATAGCATGCCATAACAGATGGAGAAAACCAGTCAGATATGAAAACGAAAAGAATTCTAAAAGCTCTATTACATGCACACGCGCGCGCACGCACGCACACACACGTGCACGCACGCACGTAAACGCGTACGCACGCGCAAACACACGCATGCACGCGCGCATGCACGCATAAACATACACGCACATGCGCATTCACACTCGCACGCACGCACTCACACACACACACAAAGTACAGAACCATACTTTTTATATAGATTATAAATTATACTGTACATTGATCATTAATGTTAGTTCTGTAACCAATAATAACAGATGCAATTTTCACATTTAAAAAATGTATTATTATTATTTTAATCAATACACTCTAACATAAAAGCATCTTTAGATGGAAACCCATTTCAGAGGCTCCATGCTGAGAGGATCTCTAATCATATCCATTGTGTTTGGATTTTTATTTGTATTCTTTCTGGTGTTTTTGGCTTTTTATGTCAAGCATTCAATAACAACATTTGCCACTCAAGTAAAAGCGTGTTAGAATCCCCTTTGGCTGGAGTTACTGCTATCAGAGATCTTGCTTCTTTAATTTCTTTCAGACATTCTCCAGCTTTATCAAGGTGCATGGGGATTGTTTTGTGAACAGCTGCAGTGTTATTATACAGATGTTTGGTTGGATTGAGATCTGTAGGTCCACTCGGACATATTTAACCTTTCTAGTTTCAAGTCCAGCTTTGTTTTGTCCTGCCTTTGCTGTGTACTCTGGGTTATCAAAACTATAAAGTATATTCCAAGTTACAGTGCCCTTCCTCAATTATTGGCACCCATTATGAATTTCAAAGAAATAATGCACATAATAATTCCAGTATGTTCCCGCATGAGAGAGGACCTTACTGAGCACAGACTGCAGTGCTGCTTTAATTTAATTTAAGTGCATGTTTTAATAAATGCTTTCCGTGTCAGAAACCCACAGTAAAAGGTGATTTTGAGAGCTTCAGTGATTATTCTGTGATTGGAGCATTCTATTGCTCTGTCTGCTTTCTGTGTGCAGTTTATTAACAGTTAATAAACTCCTTATTTGCTGCTTATTAATAATAGTTAGTAGGTAGTTAGGTATGGGGTTTAGGATTAAGGGATCTAAAATATGCTCATGCAGAATAAGGCTCTTAATGAGTACTAATAAACAGCTAATATGCAAGTAATATGCATGCTAATAAGTAGTTAGTTAATAGCGAGAATTGTTTTTATGCTCCGATAGCAACATTACACACTAGCTAAAGCTGAAATGGTGAAAAAAGGCATAATGTGAGCAGTCCTCTTACATGCAGCTGCAATCACCATCTCGTTAATCTAGTTAATCTTAGTCACGACTGCACCACATCAAACCTGCAAGCTTTGTGTCGGCAGCCCACAGCATCCTGAATCAGAAGATCTAAGTTTATCCCAGGCTAATTCTTCACTGCAGCCTGTTCTTTATTTGCAGACGTGCCAAACTGCGCTTGTACCTGGAGCAGCTGAAACGGCTCGTGCCTTTGGGTCCTGACAGCTCCCGTCACACCACACTGAGTCTGCTCAAACGAGCCAAGATGCACATCAAGGTATGAACAAATCAGCATCTTTCTGTGTGAGAGCAGCTGGAAGCAGTGTCAGTCAGAGAGGAAGTGATCAGGGACTGTCTACGGGAAGATTACGTCACTCTCAGATGACTCCACATGATGGTCATTGAAATCTGTCTTTATGAACACGTACTGTATTGTTTTGAATTAAGATTCATATTTATATTTTTGGGTGGGATGAAGAAAACGTTTTTGGGTGATACTGTTGTCCTCGTTAAAAGAATGAAATTCTGTGTAAAGACTTGCATTGTTAGAAAAGATTTCTACATGGACTAAATGCTGTTCATTTTTTACTTCTTATTCATCAAAGAATCCTGAAAAAGTATCACAGGCTCCAAAAACATCTGTTTCCAACATTGATAATAAATCAGCATATTAGAATAATTTCTGAAGGATCTTGTGAAATGCTGAAAATTCAGCTTTGATCACAGGAATAAACTAAATGTCAAAGTATATTAGAATAGAAAAACGTAATTTTTTTATATAGCCTTTTTTAATCCAATGTTTAATCAAAAAACATTAAAGATCTTACTGATCGGCAGGGTTTATTAAAGCTTACCAGGAACAGTTTGTTTCCCAACATTCTTTAAAATCTCTTTTGTGTTCATCGGAAGAAACAAACTCAAATGAAGGGTGAGCAAATGATGACAGGACTTACATTTTATGGAGAATTATCCCAAGATCTTTTAAAAGATAATACTGATTCAGTTTTGTGCATTAACATGTTTTGAAGCATACACCCAATGACATCTTGAACGTCATTTAACTTAGACTTTTCCTTAAATAGGCCTAGTACTTTCCGAAAGAACTAGAGTTTTCTTTTCTTTCTCACAGGCACTTTTATAAGTCCCTGATTCATTTATCTCTGAACACAGGGAAGTGTTCCGCCGCTGGTTTCTTTTCTCTTAGTTAGTGTTTGAGCACAGCTGTCGGGTTTCCTGCGTGCTGCAAAGATCTGTGTTTGTGACCGTTTGCCTTTTCCAGCTCAGAAGGAACAGCTCTTGCACGCTCACGCTGACTGTTCGATGACGCAGGTCATGAAGTGTGGTGTCTGTGGTTTGATCAGTGGAACATGTGCTCTGCAGAAGCTGGAGGAACAGGACAGGAAGGCTCTGAACATGAAGGAGCAGCTGCAGAGAGAACACCGCTACCTCAAACGGCGTCTGGAGCAGCTGTCTGTGCAGGGCTTGGAGCGCGTTCGCACGGACAGCATGGGCTCCACCATCTACACCGACTCTGAGCAAGGTACAGCACAGCTGACAGATCACCAGCTAAGAGACACTGTTCGGTACGAAGCAGAGCTGTTATAACACAGCTGTAAACCACAGCTTCACCAGGCTCAGTGCTTTTATAAACCGGTTATTACACAAACCTAGTAAGGTTTCACAAAATAAAACGTATTCTTCTGCCAAACAATGTAGTTCCTCAGAAACAGTTGTGGTTGTTACAAAGTGGTTGCCGAGCAACACACAGAAGCAAACAAAGGTGTGTGTGTTACTTTGTAAAACAGCTGCGAACACAACTTTATAAATCAGGTTTATCATAAGACTGAATATTCCTTTATTGGTCAGATCACTGCTGATGAGTTTTAATTTCTCTGTGTGTGTGTACAGAAGTGGACGTGGACATCGAGGGGATGGAGTTCACAGCAGGTGAAGGTGAGAGCGTGCACAGTGTTAGTGATGGAGAAGACCACTACAGCCTGCAGAGCAGCTCCAGCGATGGAGGACACCACCCACACTCCTGCAGACTACAGGCTCACATCTGCTAGACGAGTGTGACCTCCCCATCATACACATCAGCCGTCCTCACAGCTGGCAGGATGCACCTGGCTGATTTACAGTCCTCGGGAAACTCGCAACTCTTGCTACGCTTTATATCAAACCCTCCCCAACACCACAAATACACAGACGAGCAGTATGTGGTTTAGAAAGAACATGTGTGTGGTAATGCAGTTTTAACTCCTCTCTTCTGATGTCAGACAGCTTCTTAACTCCAAGGGAATTGGCTTGCTTATGTGATTCTACTGTGGATTTTTGGCCGCGTTTACACTTGCACAAAATCAGATTTTTTTTTAACTAACATCAGAAATCGTCGCACATGTATAAACACAAAAATCAATTTTATCGCCGGCGTTCTGATTTATGAGTTCAGTTCAATCAACTAGAGTTCAGTTTTTTTTCTATTTAAAACAGATAAAGAAGCTCAGCCCATGTGACATAAAGTAACACAAAAGTAACGCATGCATTACATTACATTCCATAAACTGTAACTTAGTAACGCAATTAGTTACTTTCCCCAACACTGCGTCACCTGAGCCACCCCAAACATTCAGGAAGCTGTCCTGTGATTTCATGAATTAAATTAGGTTCTACTGAACTCTAAATAGTATTTTTGAACAGCAACGTGATCATTATTCTAGTTTGAATGTAAACGCTGTGTCGTGTCTTATGTTTGTTATGATTATAAACAAAAGGGGAAAAAACATATATGATCAAAAGATCAGATCAGTGCATTAATGTAAACGCTGCCACAAAACAAACCAAAAGTGCAGAGTAAGTCCCAAGATGCTATGTAGGTAGGCAGCTCACTAGGTTTGTGAATCAGTTCATTTTGCATCATGGGTTTGAAGAGGATTCTTGTGTGGTTCCTAAGAAAAGTGCAAGTTGTAGCATCATGCACACTAATAGACTAACGGAGCAGGAGCGGAGGACAAAACTAAAGGGCACTTCTAGGAATCCGTGGATTCTATTTCAGCATTTACCTCTGTGTAGAAGTCTTTATCTAAAACTATCAGTAGTAAATGATGTAGCAGTAAACTTGGAAAGCTGATGAACTGATTCTGGCCCAAGCCTGAAAGACGTGAGAAGATGAACAGAGCTGTTTTGTTTCAGTTGTGTGTATTACACTCAAACCGACAGGTTAAAACTGCATGACCGACCGTGCATGTAAAGTTACTGTCACAAAATCATACTGATGCTTTTATTCATTTCCCCGTAACTTACTCACAATAATTCTTGACGCCTTTATTCTTCAGCAGTATATATATGCAGTGCATTGTGCAATACTCCATGTATGAATGAAGAAGGTTCTTAATGCTGGGAATCCCAGCTCTTCTGAGACCCAAATAAAAAGAAACAGAAAAATATACATATATATATTTGAAAAAAGGAAGAAAAAACAAGTGTAGTTTATATTTTCGGTAGTAGCTTTTGTAGTATATTTTCCAAATAGAAGAGTATATGAGAATGACAGGAAGTGAGGCCAGACTAATATTTGGGAGAGCTCTGTCACGCTGTGCCTTGACTCGTCTTAGCCTTGTTTCTGTGATCCATCCCTCCGAACCAGCACGACCTGCCAGCTTCCATCCTCAGAACAGATCGATGAGGAACATGGCTTAGTCACCTCTGACCTCCGTCAAAACTACTTTGTTCTGTCATGCATCATCCTGAACAACACTGGTCATCTTCTCCTGTGGCAGCTCGTCTCACCTGATCAACTCTGCTCTTGAGGCTCTTTCCATTCTTTATTACCTTCATAATAACTGTCTTGTTATTATCATCCTCATGCCTAAGATGTGTTTTGTATTTCAAACAATGAAGTGGAAGACCTTGGGAGAACAGCATTGGAATCAATCATTAATGGCAGCTGGAGTCTCCCAGCGGTAGATCCTGTTCTTTAGTGTTAAAGTGTGCTCAAGTATCTGATCCTCTGCCTATAAATGCAAAGAGACAGCAATATGAGTCTTGTGTTTGCAAAAGTGTGCGGTGTTGTATTAGAAAGCAGCACTGTTTCACAATTATGGTGCATATTGTGACCAACACATTTTTTGGTTCATTTTTGTTTTATTCTCTCCATTCTATGCAAACACTTAAAGGATTACGGAAGCCCATTTCTGCCACAGAAAAATACAAAAAAGAATAATTTAAACCAAAAAATTATAATAATAAACTCCGAATTCTCAGAATTGTTTTATCACAGTTGTCAGTGATAACTTAATTCAGAGTTTACTTCTTGTAATTTATTTTGTGTTTTGTTTCCACCATGTAATAAAACATTTAAATTCAGTCTTTTTATGTCACAATTCGGATTTTCTTTTTCTTGCAATTGTTAGTTTATGTCTCACAACAATGCAATTTCTTCTGAGAATTGCAAGTTTTTATATATTATTTTATGCATTATAATAGTCTGTCTTTTTATTTTGTGGCAGAAACTGGCTTCCAAAAAAAGTTTTATTTTTTTTATTTTTATATTGTTTTATTCTGTTTAGTTTTGTTTTATATATATATATATATATATATATATATATATATATATATATATATATATATATATATTTTTTTTTTTTTTTTTTTTTTTTTTTAGCTACATTTTAATGAAGAGTTTACATTTATGTCATGGAAATGCCAGACTGTTGTAGCAAAACTATTACTATTCTTTTTTTGGTGTGTGCTGATCAAGTGATTTGTTAAATCAAGAACCCTCTTGCACAGAACCTCCCATTAACATGCTTTGGTTGAGAGTTCAGAGAATTGATCAAATCTCTACGAGACTGTAGCTTTCATTGGGATTATCACAGAAGTCACACGCCAAACACGTGAAATCAAGCTCAAGCCAGTTTCCAGTGTGATGAAAGAAATACTTTGTGACAGACACAGGACTATTCAGTGGCTGTAGGGTTTTCCAAAAGCTTTAAAACACTAAAATGAGGGAATGCCAGCGGACAGGCTCAGATATAATTAAGTGGAAAGTGCCAGGTGTCCAAGAATCTGAAATGTGTGTTCCATCACTCGGCACAAAACAAAAAGATAAAATGAAACTTTGTGTTTGCTGGGCCATGCAGAATTTTTTATTGTGAATATTAAATTCAATGCAGCAGGAAAAGTAGATGTGATGAAGACAGAAAAACAGACCAGAGTGAACAAGAAACAAATAAATAACTTTATAAAAATTCCTTTTACGTTTGTTGTATAAAAGCACCAGAAGAGAGAAAGAGAAAGATTCCCGCCATATAAATTCTATTAGATAAAGACTTTTATTTTTCTATCCCCTCCCAATGTTGTGAGGCATCAGATTTCTATCTTTATATGAATATAGATTTATGACCCATATTTTCTGCTCACTTTCCTCTCCCCTGCTTGTATTAGTTCTGTGTTAATGGAGCAGTTTGTGGACAGGTCTGTGTGTGGCGTAGCTTACAGAACGCTTGCGTTTTAGCATGAGAGAAACTTGCGGAAAGAGAAAACTGAGAAAGGGAGGGTTCTGTGCCGGAGACCTGTGAACAGATGTCCTTTTAGAAAACAAGTTATATGCATTCAGATGTTGTATAATATTGTAAAGGTGTGTTTTTTCTTTCATTATGTGTGTGCGTGTGTGTGTACATACTCATATTTACCTGGTGCTGGCTATGTTAGAGCCCACACTCTGAGGTATTATGTATTCTTGTATTGTAATATAATTGATCAATGTTAATAAAATGTTTTATACTTTACATACTGGCTCTGCTTGCTGCTGCTTTGTAATTATTTGTGAAATTTACTAGCAATTTATAAGTGGAATTTGTTTCAAAGTGAACTTTTTTCAAACAAAGTTTTTGTTTGTTTGTTAGTGTTTTAAAGTTTGGGGCATATTAATGAACTAAATAAAATGGTACAGGATAGTGGTCAAGTTGTTCCACCTTTTACTCCAGAGTTGACCGTAAAATGTCTACAAAAGGACACGAGCGCTGTCACAGCACGACCACAACTGCTTAACATTGTCAAGTCAAGTCACCTTTATTTATATAGTGCTTTAAACAAAATACATTGCGTCAAAGCAACTGAACAACATTCATTAGGAAAACAGTGTGTTAATAATGCAAAATGCAGTTCATCATTGAATTTAGTGATGTCGTCATCTCTGTTCAGTTTAAATCATGTCTGTGCATTAATTTGCAATCAAGTCAATGATATCGCTGTAGATGAAGTGACCCCAACTAAGCAAGCCAGAGGCGACAGCGGCAAGGAACCGAAACTCCATCGGTGACAGAATGGAGAAAAAAACCTTGGGAGAAACCAGGCTCAGTTGGGGGTCAGTTCTCCTCTGACCAGACGAAACCAGTAGTTCAATTCCAGACTGCAGCAAAGTCAGATTGTGCAGAAGAATCATCTGTTTCCTGTGGTCTTGTCCTGGTGGTCCTCTGAGACGAGGTCTTTACAGGGGATCTGTATCTAGTTGTCCTGGTCTCCGCTGTCTTTCAGGGCAGTAGAGGTCTTTTCTAGGTGCTGATCCACCATCTGATCCATACCCTCATGGTACTAAAAAATCGTTGATCATAGATTGTTGGTCTGATTTTCACCAAATTTGGCTCGGATCATCTTCAGACCAAGCTGGCAAAAAGTTATGGATTTGGTGTTGATATGTGAAACAGTTTTAGTTTAGCGCATGAATGAATTTGCTGGAAAGATGCCAAACTGCATCTGAGGATCTCTCCAAAGTCTCTCACTTTGTGTCTGCCATTGTCACATCACACTGATCATAGCACGTCATTTTGTTAACAGCGCCACCTATTGGCCAAGAGTAATAAACCATTACTTTACCTTTAATTATGAAATTTCCAAAAATGATAATAACTTTTGATTGCAAAAGGCTATTGAAATGAAACTTGGGTTGTGCCTATAACATACACCAATTTTCGCTTAGGAAATCTGAACTCCCTGTCGGCCTTTTTGACTTATGTTAAAAATATACTTTTTCTAAACCCCCCTCAACTGTTGGTCCGATTTTCAGTAAAATTTAGTCAGATGATCGTCAGACTGTGCTGACAAAAAGATATGGATTTTGTGTCGATTGACAAAACCGTTTTCATACAGCATCGTTACAAATTTTAAACATGGTGCCAAACTTAGTCTGGGGCTATATCTTTGCGAAGCTTTGACATAATGGCAACAAACTCTGTGTCTGTCATTATCACCTCACACGTACAGAACACACCAAGATAATTTGATTACAACCCCACCTGTCGGTCAAAAGTGATAAGCCTTATACAAGCTGTTATCTGTTGTTAATCTTGCATAAAAATACACGTGCATAATACTGAGCTTACAACAAAAGTGACCAGAAATGTACGTTGGATAATTTTTATTACATGATTTATTATTACAGAATAATTCATTTTTGTTACATGTTGTGATTTATATTCTAGAAGTGTTTTTGTGAATGAACTGCTGTTCCAGTTGTGTAATAAAATTACTTTCTTGTGTCAAAGAATGTCAGCTTGTGTTTAAGATCAAATATAACACCAAATATCTCTGTGCTTTGGCTGATCATTGTCATGCTTCAATTAAAGCTCAAACAGGTTGATGTTTCTTATGTCACACAAAGACAAATCATTTAAAACAGTGAACTATTAAATTCTACTTGTTTGAATATTAGAATAATTAAATGCTCCTCAAGATATGCCGTTGCTATTTTAAACAGCAATTCTCAGAACTGTGTTTTAGTATTTTAAACTTATGAAATTGATTTCATAAACCATATCAAGAAGGAACTGCTTCTCTGATACATAACGGTTCAAGTTTTATTAACGGTTGAAGGGCTTTTATTCTGAAGTGGAAAACCGGAAGTTCCGAAAGTTTTGAACGCATGTCACTTCCGAGATGTTCTTGTTTTGTTACGTCACGATCAGCCGCCCGAGAGAGAAGTCGTGTCGGTTCTAGTCGTTATTAAACGCATTTAATATTTACACTCGGAGAAATAAAGTCTTACTGGCTCCTGAATTATCATCTTTAACTGTTCTTTGAAGCGTCTCTGGTTTATAAGGCAGTAAGTTACATGAGATTCAACTCAACATGTTTTTGTGGATTCTGTAAAGCGTTTTTAAAATTGTAAATGTCCTTTTGTTTGTGTCAGATAAAGTCAAATGAGGATCCGAGTAACTTACTCCCAAAGTCTCAACAAATACATGAAACAGTAAGATAAAATCATTTTGAATGAGGTGTTTTTTTTATGGGTTTCTGTTTATTATAGAAATGTGTTTATTGTGCTAAAATAATAATAGTATGATACTGCATAGTTTTGTTTACATTCTGTTAACATTGTAAAATACCAGTGTAACGTTACTCCTGTCAGAAAGTAGCTTACTATTAAAGGTAACACTTTATTTTAAGGTGTCCTTGTTACATGTACTTACCCTTTTTGTAATAATTAATTATGCATAATTCAACGCAAGTAACACTAAGCCAAACCATAACCATATAGTAAGTACATGTAGTTAATCAATATTATTCAGTACGTAAATGTATAATTACACTGTAACAAGAACATCTTAAAATAAAGCGTGAGCAAAATTAATAATATGAGCAAACTCGATCGCGTAAATAGTGTTTACATTATTAAATAGTGTTTACACTGTATTTACTTCAGTCACCTGAACATTTTTAAGTAATTTTTTTTTTCTAATGTTATTAAACGTTATCATTTTACACAAATGCTGAAAACAAGTAGCCTAATAATTAAAACCTTTCTTCCGTCAGATCATGGCATCACCGCAGATGAAGGAGCGTCCATCGGGTGTTGTGTTAAACACTATATCAAAAGGAGCGTCTCCAGAATCCAAGTGCCCGATATGTCTGGATCACTACAAAAACATATCGTACCTTGATGTGTGTCTGCATAAGTTCTGCTTCTGCTGCATCCGCGAGTGGTCGAAGAACAAAGCCGAGTGCCCTTTATGCAAGCAGCCGTTTAATTCAATTTATCACACCATAAAGTCCGAAGATAACTACCAGAAGTTCGACCTGCGACCAACCGAAAATGGCTCGTTTGGGAACATGGCAGGCCAGAGATTCCGGTATCGCACCACGCTCACCGGCGAGCGCAGACCAGCGCCGAGGAGAACCTCGTCCCCTCCTGACCACGGGGTCTTATTCGAGGGCCTGAGAGGGTCTGTTCCTCAGCGGCACAATAGAGATCTCCACAGCATGTTGAGGAGGTTAGCAGAGGAGAGACAGCGGAGAGAGAGAGAGGGAAGGTCTCTGCGAAGTCTTCAGGAACAGCAAGCGGTTAAATTCAGACGGGCTTTGTACAGGAGAGGCGTGCGAGTCCAGAACGTGGAGGACGGCGGACGCAGCAGGGAGACTTCTGCAGAGTTCTTCAGGAGAAATCCTGCTTGTCTCCACAGGCTTGTGCCTTGGGTGAAACGAGAGCTGACTGTCCTGTACGGTTCTCACGGGTCGCTAGCAAACATAGTGCAGCACATCATCATGACTCTGATCACTCGGCATAACTTGGACGAGCAGCCTGTTCTGCATGAGCTCCGGCCCTTCCTGTTAACCCATACAGAGCACTTCCTGCACGAGTTCCTTAGCTTCGCTCGGTCCCCGTTCAACATGGAGGCGTATGACCAGCGCGCCGTTTACGACTTGCCTCAGGCCTCCGGCGAGATCAGCCGCTCGGAAACCTCTGTGATCTCGATCTCTGAGGACGAGAGCGATGCATTAGTGTCAGGGTCCCAGGATTATGGCACTCCTAGTGTGACCTTAAGCCAAGCCCCGTGGGATGATGAGACCCCAGGGCCATCCTACTCCTCAGAGACCTCTCAGGTGCTGCCTTTCCATGTGAGGGACTCGGATTCTGATAGTAGCGTAGGGGAAGCAGTAGAGTCTGTTACTGCTGTGCCACATCAGGACCGTCTGGGAGATCCTGGCACTTTAGAAGAGGAGCCTTCCTCTGGCAGTGATGAAGACTGTGTGATTGTTGGATATGTTAAGCCAGCTTTAGAAAGGACACCGGAACTGGTCCTGCTTTCCTCTGATTCAGAACCATCTGAGCAGAACGCTGAGCCACAGAGCCCTGATCTGACTCCCGCTGACACTCAGAGGAACACCTCGTCTCGCTCCAGAGAAGATAAATCTGGTGAAAGGCATCATGAGAGACAGCTGTCGGGATCTAGAAATCGATCGTCACGCAGCACTAGGACTCACTCCTCCTCTCATGGCAGGGAACACCAATTGTCTAAAAAGAGCAAGCATAAGCGGAGACGAGAAAATGAGTCAAGTTTCCACTCCTCGTATAGCCATTACAGTCAAAGAGACCGCAGCGGGAGATGCTACACAGAGACATGCTCATCCTACACCAGCCATTACAGAAGTGTACATCGCTCTCGTTCTCAATCGCATCGTAAAAGACGAAGCAGGGACCGTCAGGAAAGAAGACGCTCGAGGAGTAATTCTAGAATCAACTCTTCCAACCGTCAGGACAGAAGTAATTCTAGGAGTAATTCTAGAATCAACTCTTCCAACCGTCACTCAAGGAGTAATTCTAGAATGAACTCTTCCAACCGTCAGGACAGAAGTAATTCTATGAGTAATTCTAGAATCAACTCTTCCAACCGTCGCTCGAGGAGCAATTCTAGAATCAACTCTTCCAACCGTCAGGACAGAAGTAATTCTAGGAGTAATTCTAGAATCAACTCTTCCAACCGTCACTCAAGGAGTAATTCTAGAATCAACTCTTCCAACCGTCAGGACAGAAGTAATTCTATGAGTAATTCTAGAATCAACTCTTCCAACCGTCAGGACAGGAGTAATTCTAGAATCAACTCTTCCAACCGTCGCTCGAGGAGCAATTCTAGAATCAACTCTTCCAACCGTCAGGACAGAAGTAATTCTAGGAGTAATTCTAGAATCAACTCTTCCAACCGTCACTCAAGGAGTAATTCTAGAATCAACTCTTCCAACCGTCAGGACAGAAGTAATTCTAGGAGTAATTCTAGAATCAACTCTTCCAACCGTCAGGACAGAAGTAATTCTAGGAGTAATTCTAGAATCAACTCTTCCAACCGTCAGGACAGAAGTAATTCTAGGAGTAATTCTAGAATCAACTCTTCCAACCGTCAGGACAGAAGTAATTCTAGGAGTAATTCTAGAATCAACTCTTCCAACCGTCAGGACAGAAGTAATTCTAGGAGTAATTCTAGAATCAACTCTACCAACCGTCACTCGAGGAGTAATTCTAGAATCAACTCCAGCTCACATCAGACATCACATCATGATGATCATGGAAGGAAAAAGAAATACAAAATGAAGCATCATGAGGAACCCTCAAGGAAAAGTTCTAGTCAATTGGTCACCGATTCTATTGATGATGGCGCAAAAAAGAAAACCAAGAAGCACAAAAAGTTCAAGAGGAAAAGTAGGAGTCCAAGCATAGATGACAGATCTGAGGGTCACGGTCGGAAACATCACAAGAAGAAGAAGAATAAGAAGAAAAACAAGAGGAAGAGCAGGAAACTCAGTGGTGAGAAGAGGTTGGGAAAAAACAGCCCAGTTTTCATTACAATTCCTAGTGACAGTGACGAAGCTGACCCCAGTGAACCCTCAGCCAGGAATATCAGTGCAGCTGACTCCACAGTCACGATCGCACACAGAGCCACAGACTCTCAGCCGCTAGACGTGGAGCAAGACTCAGCTGCTGGAGCTGAATGGAGTTCTGTGTGTGATGCAGGGAATCGTCCCCCAGACAGATTAATGCCAGTGTGATTCTGAGTTTATCTCAATTTGTGGCAAATCAAGACAGAGACTACTGTAATGCCCACATGTGTTTCCAGTGTTTTATAAATGGAGAAGAGATTTTTAAATGTGATTTTGATTTGGAGTTCAAACTTTTGTATTCGATATATTTGCATTTGTGATTTTGGAAATGTATTAATTTCAAACTCCCCTATGCAAGCAAATTAACAGTCACTAATTTAAGAAATTGTCGCAAATTAATAAAAGGATCATAATAGTGTCTTTATTTACTGAAAGCATTATTTAATGTGTTCTTTTGTGTGCAGGGTTTTGTGTGTGTGTGTGTGTGTATGTGCATTGGCTTAAAACAGTCTGAAATCAGGTTCATGCTGGTATTCATTAATCCTTTTTTTTATATGATGCATGAACTCTGTGTACTTCCTCAGATTTCTAAAACATTTTCAGAAAATGCACTGAAATTTTTAAATTGAATTAATACATTGATGCCAAAAATAAATAGGCCTAATTTTTTTTTCATTCAGGTATGTTTTTTCTTGATAGTACATATTGTACAAACTATTGTTGAATGTAAAATGCAATTAGAAAAATATGTTCTGCTCATCAAGCCTGCATTTATTTGATCTGAAATGCAGCAAAATGAGTTCATCAGGATTCTTAGAAAGATCCAAAGATCAGGATTTATCTGAACTAAAAAGATTTTGTAATATTATACACCCTACCATTCAAAAGCTTGGAGTAAGTATCATTTATTGTAAAATTATAAAAAATTTATAATTTTATTTAGCAAGGATGCTAAATACTGATGATAAAGACATTTATAATGTTACAAAAGATTTCTATTTCAAGATAATTGCTGTTCTTCTGAACTTTCTAGTCATCAAAGAATCCTGAAAAACTACTCCGCTGTTTTCAACACAACAATAATAAATGTAAGAGTAAATCATCATATGATTCTGATTTCTGAAGATCATGTGACACTGGAGACTGGAGTAATGATGCTGAAAATACAGCTGCACATCACAGAAATAAATTGCAGTTTTAAAACGTATTCAAATAGAAAGTAGTTATTTTAAATGGTAATATTCACAATATAACTGATGATACATAGGTGGCGCTACTGCGCTTCTCTCTTCCGCGCGGCGCCATCAAACAAGAAAGAACCAGGAAGCTGATGTTACATTTCTAAAAACACGTGAAACAGAATGGCGTCAGACGGTCACGTAAAGGTAATTGTAACATTATTATGATGAAACAATACGGGTGAACACATGGGTTATGTGAGAATATAGTTCAGGAGGTGGAACACTGCAGTGTTTACACGTCAACACGTCACTAAGCAAGTGTTGAATTGCTAGGGTTCTGAAATATAGATTAAGGAAATATATATTATATTTATGTATAGTATTAGGATGGATAGGGTTCTTTTCTTCCAACGGCTACAGCCTTTTCGTACTGTAGAGCATTAAAAAAAACGTCATCATCACGTTAACCGCTATCGGTCATAACTCGAGCTGTCCTCCAGGGGGCGCTCAGGCGGTTCCTCGTCAGCACCAGGGAGTGACACATGTTCCGTCATTATTATTTTTATGTTATTACATTGGTTGCAGCATAGGAAACTTGTGGAGAGAAAAAAATATATATATACATATGACGGTTTTTTCCCCTATGTTTTTACATGTTATGTAATAACTTTCATAAGAAAATATTTTCATAAGAATATCTCATATTTCATAGGAATATTGATTTATAATTTCTTGCTGCGTTTTCCCATAATGCCTGATTAACATGTTTGTCCTATAAGACATGCATGCAAATTACACCCAGTTTCATAACAAAAAGTCGTAGGCTACTCTGATTTGAAACCCTTTAACATTTGTTCTTAGATGTTTATTTTGAAAATTAGCCAGATTAATTAAACAGATCAATTAAATGATGATTAAAAGAAGAGTGCTAAATCCGATCAATCTGTCAATATCAGTAATATTTAAAGAGCAAGCAGAGGGAGTGTTTGTGATCAAACCTCTTGGAAAGTGTGCTCCGTACAGGACATCCAGCTAAAACAGTGGTCTCAAAGAAATTGACTCAAATATAAAGTCCTCTACAGAAAAGTGTCGGGGTTCGAGGAGGATCTATGCTCTATAGGTTAAACTTCTGTGGATGTGACATAATTGTAACATTGTGTAGATGATACTTTCTTCAGTTTATTCATTTTGTATCAAAGACGTTTCATTGTGACAGTTTGTCAATAAAATATGATCTAAAACTTATGAAACACATGATGACTGTCCTGTATTTGGCTTGACATGTTGAAATAATGAAATCACTGTGAAGTGACTTTCTAACAGATCCTCGATCGAAACTTAGAACAAATTTTTTTTTACATAATTCCATAATTCACGTCTCTCTTAAATATTAGTGAGTGTGCGAACCCATCTGTAATCTGTCATGTTCTCATAGATAGGAATAATTGGAGGATCTGGTCTGGATGATCCGGATATTCTGGAGGGCAGAACGGAGCGGTACGTAGTCACTCCGTTTGGAAAGGTGAGTGAATGATTACAGGAGAGAAATAAATCAAGTCTCTCTCTTTTATGTCAAAAATCATTAGGATATTAAGCAAAGATCATGTTCCATGAAGATAATTTGTAAACTTCCTACCATAAATATCTAAAAATGTAATTTTTGCATTGCATTGCTACTTCATTTGAACAACTTCGAGTCTTGAACCGCTCGTTCAGCGTAATATATTAACAGCTGATAAACAGAGGAAGAAGTGTATGTATTTATTCTCGTTTCCTCCTCTCTTTCGACAGCCGTCTGATGCTCTGATTTTGGGCAAAATAAAGAATGTTGATTGTGTACTTCTTGCAAGGTGGGAGTTTATACAGTATTATACTCTACCATACACAATGCTTTGAATTAGACTTGACATATCTGCTGGTTTTTATGAATTTTGTCTTAACTCTGCAAGGCATGGGAGACAGCACACCATAATGCCATCCAATGTGAATTACCAGGCCAATATTTGGGCCTTGAAGGAAGCGGGCTGCACTCATCTGTTAGTGACCACAGCATGTGGTTCCCTCCGAGAGGACATCCAGCCTGGGGACATCGTGCTGATTGACCAGTTTATTGATCGGTTAGTGTTCAGTTACACGACTGGAGGAAATGCAGATCTGCTCAGCAATACTGTATGAAGCAGACAATGAGAGAGACTTTGTTCAAGGCATTTATTTATTTATTTAATTAAAGCAAAGATTCACGACGAGACGAGCTGAAACTTACTTGTGGAAGAGCTTCGTCATCAGAGTCCTTCTTTCTCACAGTTTGCACACAATGTGCATTAATGGTGTGTTAAAGAGTGTTGAAATGTGTTTCTTTTTCTCCAACTCTGTCGCTTTCTAGTATTGTAATACAAATTAATAACATTTAGTATGTTCCTATATTATTCTAACCTTAATCCAAACCTTGGGAACATAGCATGCTTTGTCATGTGTTTATATACGCAATATAAATGAGCAGAACATAGGACCAGGGGAACATGGGAAATTACAACATTTTTGTCTTTAGAGGCAGCTCAAAATCCCACTTTTGGAGATATTGCATTATGATCAAACCTAAAACCCTCTGATGAGTGTAGAAGTGAAGATCTGTGTGCATGATTTTAAGAAGCACCCTGAAGTCGAGGACATGGGTACAGACTGCTGTGTTCTTGCTTCTTGAGTTTGGTGCATATTCACATATCTCCTCCTCTTCTTCTTCTGGCACCACGCTGACCTGAAGGACAGCGAAGCGTGTTCAGACGTTCTATGACGGTCAGCCCAGCAGTCCCGCAGGTGTGTGTCACATCCCCATGGCGGACCCGTTCTGCAGCAGGACTAGAGAGGTCAGTGACGCTCAGCTCTCTGTCTGATGTCTCATATTGTCTGGCTCACCTGGTCTTACCTGGTCCTGCAGGTGCTCCTGGAGGTGGCTCAGGGACTCGGTGTGAAGTGTCACCCTCGAGGGACGATGGTGACCATAGAGGGTCCTCGCTTCTCCTCTCGGGCAGAGAGCCTGATGTTCAGACAGTGGGGCGCTGATGTCATCAACATGACCACGGTCCCTGAGGTGGTCCTCGCTAAGGAGGCCGGGCTGTGCTATGCTAGTATTGCCATGGCAACTGATTATGACTGCTGGAAAGAGCACGAAGAGGCGGTGAGCTCATAGTGTGTGTGTGTGTGTGTGTGTGAACACTGTATGTGTTTACCTACATGACCGTATTTGTGTGTGCGTGCATGACTGTGTGTGTGTGTGTGTTTTGCACTCTTGACTTTTTAACAGTGTCACCCCTTAATTGGTGTGCACTTTTTTCTGCTTCATGAATGATTTGTAGATTGTACACTCACACAATTCTCTGTATTTTTGCATATTTCTCATTCTTTTCCAGTGGCGGTCATTTCTGACCATGAACAACACAAGTGTGATTATTTATTTTTTATGACCATTTAAATCCAGTTAATCAAGTCCATGATTTATTCATTTATTTTTTTGCTTTTGTACCATTCCGATGAAGTAGTGCTTTTTAAAATTTAACACACACACAAATAAATAAAAAATTCCAGTCTAAAATGAGGAAACATCAGCAGAAGGTTAAAGGGTCACAGAGTTGGTGTCAGTCGTGTCTTTGGCTGTAAATGCACAGCTGCACACTTCTGATGCTCTGATGCACAGGTCATGCATTATCACTCTTCTCCATCTTGATTCTTCTTGTTAAGTCGTTTTTTCAATGAGTCTCTAAAAAAAGTGAAAAAATGACTAATGCATGGCTAATATTAAATGTAAAGCTAGAAAGTAACTATATTCCTGTTACATTTAACCTTAATTTATAGATTTTTTTTCTATATATAATATGGCACAAGTTCTTGCAAAATCCCGTTGTTTTGTTTGTCCTCCTTCCAAGTTTCTCCTGCTGACCTTTGGTTTTCTCTCCCCGGTCACCACATCCTTCCGTCTCTTTCCCGGACTCTCAGTCTCTCTCTGACTCACACAGTCACACACACACACACACACACACAATTTGGCTACCAACCAATTCCTCTAAAGGCAAGCGTTGGGGATAAAAATTGTAGTTCACTTTTCTTTCTTGATCACATGATCTCTCCGGTAGCTGTCTTGATTCAGAAGGTTAGCTGTAGATTTATTGTCCTTTGCAGAATCTGAACACACAATGCAACTCTTGACATCTAAATGTCTGACGAAGTCTGCCATTAATCAGAGACAATAGTTCATCTGTTGCTTGTGTGTAAAACGTCTTCCAGTTTCAGTTTTATCTTGTGACAGGTTATTCATGATGCATGACAGCATTATCTGTGCTGTCTGAGGAACCAGAGGCAAATGCAAGACTCAATGATACTACTTTTTTATTATTATTATTATTATTTTAGATGCAATCATTTTAAGTTCGTAATGCATTGTTCTTTTTACTGGCCGGTCATGTCCAAATAAATCAAGATCTCTTGTCAAATCCATGCTTTAATGTGCCATTATTTGTATTGTTTCCTGTATAACCTGCATAAACCAAACTCAACTACTTTATTCATGTTTATTCCAGGTGTGTGTGGACAATGTGCTGAAAACCATGAAGGAGAACGCAAATAAAGCGAGCAGCATCCTGCTCACAGCGATCCCACAGATCTGTCAGATGGACTGGGAGAGCACAATAAATGCACATAAAGTGAGTTAAAGCTCTTCCAGATCTAGACGACAGACTTGTTTAAATATGTTTATGTTTTGTATATGACACCTGTGCTGAGCTGAAAGGCTTTATGTGTCGTGATGTTTGTGTTTCAGCTGATGGCGCAGTCTTCCGTCATGTTGCCCAAACACTGAAGCCCCCGTCTGTCCACTGAGAAGAGCCCTGTGTCTGTAAACAGCTCCCATCTGATCAGTCTCATAATAGTGTTTAAAACAGAGTTAGTATGATGCATGGAAGCAGTGCCAGAGGACTGGATCTTTTGATTGTCACATTGTTTTTCAGTGCGTTTTAATACTAACAGAAGTGTTGTTTCACATGAAGTACCTTGGATATAAATCGAAATGGAAGTATTTTTGATTTGAAATAAAAGTCTGCAGTTTTTCCCTTTGCAGATTGTGTGGGTTATTATTCATCTCGAATCAGCTGCACCTTACTGTTCCAGAGTTTTGTGAAGAACAGATGCATATTTCTTGGAAAACCCTGGTAAACCTTGGTTGCTTGTCAGGAAAAGAACCAAACAATGCTCCTGCATATTTCTGTTCAGTGTTTTTGCTTCAAGCGATCTAAACAGATCTCTGTGTCGTGTTTCTTTATTAATATTTCTGCTTTTCAAAGTCTTATTCCTGATCTAATTATTTTCTGTTCCTTGAGCTCAGATCAACTGCATGTTGCAAGCCTCAACCAAAATTTAACAAGTTCTCTTTTATTTAATGTTTGCACATATAAAAAATTAATTGTCTCTATGCAAAATCAAGCTTAAATACCATATTTTTATTTTGTTTGTTTAGCTGAACTTACCTGTATTTCGAACAGGTTATATGCAGCAGCAGGAGGTTACAATTGTGTTATAAAAAAAAAACTTTGCGTAAAAACTGGCATCAATAATAACAACATACGGGACTTTCCTGTCCGCACGAGATTAATATTTCTGTGGCGTTACTCGACAGAAGAGTGTTATGAGTTATAACGAACAAAAGAGTTTGAAAGTTTGCCTGGCGGAACAGAGTTGCATTTTTCATAGAACTGAACGAAAATAACTTATTGATCAGAGAGAGAGAGAGGACTGAGAAATATCAGTAAATCGCATATTAATGCTGCGTTGAGCGCAAACTCAGAAACCTTCGTTATCTTTTCTCAGTTTGACTATTTAGTCACACAATTCACCATGCTAAGTTAATATCAAACATTTTGCATATATGTAAAATGATATTTTTGATCTGTTAGCCGTGTGCTGATGCTGTGTGACTTTTATCTTATGACACGGTGATGCCGCATGTATTAAAAACTCACAAGGAAACTAAAGACACTTAAAATGTTTAATGCTCCCAATAGCATATAAATCCACAAACAATATTGCAAACGGATTACAAATATATATCCTACTCAATGTAAGTGCATTAACTGTTGTGCTTATTCCTTTACTTTTAAAGTATAGCTATAAATCTCTCATAGTAAGTTATAAATATGTAAACAAACAAATGAAAGCGTTTAAATGCTGTCGAGGAGTTGAGCCACGTCCAGATGTCCAGTGTTTCTGGACACATCCACGGCTCTCATCCCGCGGTGATCCACTGCGCTGGGATCGGCCTTAAAGCGGAGTAAGAGCCGCACTGTGTCCGTGAATCCGGATCTGGCTGCATCGTGTAACGGGGTGCTTCCGGTCCCGGGATCAGACACATTAGGATCTGCTCCATGCTCCAGCAGCAGACGAGCCACAGCTGTGTTACCCATCATCATCACCTGCGAGAAATAGTCTATTTCAAAAGTCATTTCAATCAATTAGGAAAAATTATTATTACTTTATTTTTTTATTTTTTTTGGTTCGTTAAGAACATAGTAGTGCATATTTAGGACAGCAAAGAAGCAATTCACGGATAAATTAAATAAATTAATAAAATAATATAACTGCTCATGTTGTAACATTTATCTTCTTGTCTTATAATGACTAAACACTTTGGTTTGTAGTTGAGTGCGTTTTCATGTGCGCTTTGTGATAATCATGAACATATTCCGTTAAAAGATTCAAATATTTCACTTATCTTAACCAATTAGCCTGAAAATAAATACATAGGTCTAATCCAATCTACATTTCTGAATATATGTGTCCCTGCAGCACAAAAGCAGTCTTAGGTCGTATATTTGTAGAATACATAGCACGGGTCAAAATTATAGATTTTTTTCTTTTATGCCAAAAATCATTCGGATATTAAGTAAAGATCATGTTCCATTAAAATATTTTGTAAGTTTCCTACCGTAAATATATAAAAACTTAATTTTTGATTAGTAATATGCATTGCTAAGAGCTTCATCTGAACAACTTTAAAGATGATTTTCTCAATATTTCGATTTTTGTGCTCCCTCAGATTCCAGATTTACAAAGAGTTGTATCTCAGACAAATACTGTCCTCCGAACAAACCACACATCAATGGAGAGATGATTTATTCAGCTTCAGATGATGTAGAAATCTTAATTTCGAGAAATTGACCATTATGACTGGTTTTGTGCTAATTTGTTGTCTTGATTCTGTTCTTGTATTACATTTCTATCCTGTGCAGAATCAGTGCACCATGAGCTCTAACACCATCATCTGAACAGAGATTAGATTCGACGACAGCGTGCAGAAGAATACATATTGTTATATATATATATATATATATATATATATATATATATATATATATTGAGTGTTAGCATCTGCCTTAAACATCAGTTATCCCACGGAGACGGGCTGTTGAATGATGGGGTCATTATTTTGATATAATAAGTAGGCTATAGCTTAATAATAAGTAAATATAATAAGAATTAAAAGTTGTATTATTAATAATTTAATGTCAGAATATTAAACGTCAATGATATCTACAACACAACAGGAAGTAACATAAGTCTTCTGATGTTATTCTGTTGAGGAACAAACCAAGTCTAGACTTAATGCGACGCTAAAACACTCCGTTTATGGACCGACTTTCAAAGTAGCTACAATTAATAGAAAGGGATACATTTCTTACTTTGAAGCACAGAATATTACAAAATTACATCGACTTTTATGAGTGAGAATGGTGCTAAAACGTCACAACTGTATTACGTTTAAGAGAAATAAAACAACAAAAATTGTATAGCTACTTTTTCGTCTTTTTCACGAGGTTAAACATGTCTGGCCGTTTATAGTGTTTTTGTTGTTTTTTAAGAGAAAATAATATTTCAGACTCAGACACCTCCATATAGCTACACTACACCTAAATAACACATTATTGAAATATTTAGCCTATTCAAATACATTGTGCGAATTGATAAATAAAAATAGATTTTTCAGCAACATGTCAAAAGTTATTCGAATTACATGCAGGCTTTAATACAAACGTGAATTATAATCTAAATATGGCGCAAATGTCAGCATTTAGTCTAAATATTAGCTACATTCAAGTAAATAAATAAAAAAGGCATAATTAGAAATTAAATCCTATTAAACCGTGCGTAAAAAAAATTGAGCAAAATCCTAAAGTTGGTCTGTTTAATCAAATAAACTAATTTGCTCTTTTGTAGATATTTTTTTTAAGTGTCTTTGTATTTTTATATCAAATATGTCATATCTGCAGTCGGCCTGATGAACGCATTCGTCCTCTTCTTCTCGTCTGAACACTCACCTGTAATGCGCTTCTTCCGAACCGGTTCAGTCCGTTCACACTCGCTCCGGTGCAGAGTAAAGCCCGAACGCGCTCCGTGCTTCCAGTCGCGGCTGCTTTGGTCAGTTCCTCCGCGTCGTGCATCTTCATCATCTTCATCATCAATCCACTCAACAATTCCGCCTTGACAGGTGACAGCTACTGCCAAAATACTCACTCTTTACATTGTACTTTAATTTTCTCTGTCGCAGGACGGAAAAGCCTCCTCCTAAACGCGTTAAATCTGTTCTTTATACAGGCGAGGCGTCTGATATTTATTACTTGCGGGAGATATATGTTCGGACTTGCCTCTGTAATGAACGTCACAGCCAGCGTGCTGCAGTCGAGCGTGTTCTGCGCATGCGCACTGACTCACTCACAGCTGATCAGGAAGACTGGGGAGATTCTGCTGATGCTTTACAAATTCCAAGAACTATCACGAGAACGAGTTTTATTTGTCGGACTGAAACATTCAAGCAAATGCTGGCATTTTGGAAGTTAAGGCTCTTCAGAAAGAATGGTTAAGTTGGCCTAGCCTGCATTTCTGAAAGAGATGTGATGCACAGCTAACTAATCATGCTGATATATGCATTTAGATTTCGCGATGAATTGTGCATATCTTTCCATAGTAGTTATTTAGTCATAATAAGGAACACCTGTTATGAGCCACATCAGGCATAATAAAGTCTACACTGACATGCATAGGTATTATAGGCATATGATATGAGCATAGTTTATATGCCTATATTTTAATTGAAAATATGCCACAAAGTTACTATGTGAATTCAAATGGAATGATTTGACTCAATTAGACTATATGTTTTAACGGATTGTGAAGGTGTCAGAAATGCATGAACCCCACAAGCTTTGATTTTCAACATAATACACAATGTCAGAAATCACTGTTTTCCAGAGGCACCAAATTAGATCACTTGACCTCAAAACCAAATTCTTTCTTGAAATTGATTTTATCTCTAGTTAGGCTTGAAGATCTTCGGTCTGTCTGCGCTGTGATGACATTATCTTTCTCTGCTCATTAGATCTTGTGTTTCTGTGAGCTCTTGTGAAGCAGCACTAAACATCTGCTGAGAATTAGAGAGAGCCCTTCTCTTAACCCTATAAAGACTACTGGATCATATTTGATATGCACATTTCCTCTATTTTGTAAGCACAGTCAAAACTTGGCTGAAAAACCATGTTGTTTGTCTCTAAAGATATTTTGAAAGAATCATCCTCCAGGTGGCGCTATTGTGTTTCAATGTCACGCGAGGTTTCACACAATATTCATATCAAATGTCAGATTTCCTCATTCTGAACAACTTCTCCTCTACAACTGCTACTGTCAATCAAACCCTTTGATTTGATGTAAAAAGCCTACTTTTTCAAACTTGTCTTAGACGGTTCGTCTGATTTCACCAAAACAATGTTTAAAATGCACATATATAATGTATTTCTGTGATGCTCCGCTGTATTTTCAGCATCATTCCTCCAGTCTTCAGTGTCACATGATCTTCAGAAATCATTCTGATATACTGATACATTATACTGATGCCACTGTCTGATCTAACATTTCAGTTGGATCTCTTTAGGGTCTCGTGATTTCTAGTGTTACGTTTTGGATGTTTAAAAAGATCATTACTATGTTTGTTATACCATTTAAGAGATTGAAGACTTTTTCTGACCTTTAATTACATTAAATTGAGAACCCGCGGGGACTTTTTATCTGCACACATGCTTCTTAATATATATATGTTTCACAGTTCACACACAGAAAAAGGTATATGAAGATTGAAATAAAAAATAAATATATAGTATATACAAAACATGGCCAAAAATACATTGACAGACCTTAAAATATATTTTGAAACATATAAACTAATAAATACTAAAATAAAAGAAATCCATGTGTGAACATATAACACGTTTACATTAAAATACTTTAATTTGTATGAATTGTACTTTTCACGTCATGCTAATTTTTACAATATATCAACCTCGTAAGATCAATGTTAAACGAACACTTTTCAATGTAAGATCAAATGATTACACAAAGTGCTGTATGGATGTAAAGAGACATGTTAGGCTGTGCATTCATGCTTCCTATATGAAGTATTGTGTTCAAGAGTCAGTTATTGTTTGCGTGAGTGTGTGTTTGTGTGTGTCTGTGGCACTGATTGTTGATTAGATGTAATCTCTTGACTTTTCTGTTGCTCACCTTCGATGACGAGGACAAATGAATGGAAACAAACATGTTTTGCGTGCACACACACACACACGCACACACACACACACAGACACACACACACAGACACACACACACACACACACACACACACACACACACACACACATACACAGACAGACACACACACACACACACACACACACACCACACACCACACACACACACACACACACACTCTCACACACACACACACACACACACACACACACACAGACACACACACACACACACACACACACACACGCACACGCACACGCACACGCACACGCACACACACACGCACACACACACACTCTCACACACACACACACACACACACACACACACACACACACACACAGGGGGCTGTCTGGTTAATCTCTATGCACTGTGTGACCTCCTCGCTGCTGAATATATGATTCCCGTGGGGCTCTCAGTGCTGCTTGGTGTCAGAAATCAGTATGTATGAGGCGTGTAGATGGGAATTTCTAATAGATCTCCACAGCCCCGCGCTACTCTTCAGTATCTGCTCGGACTATTAGTGCCGGCTCACTGGCAGACAAATAACCCAGATCATCTGTTAAGGTTCCGCTCTTAAGGTGGAACTGCTTTCACAGGTTTTACTGGTGTGTGGTTTGTTGCAACAGAAATGGGTTTTGTCATGGGTGATTTCGAACGTTTAGAGTGAACGAAGATGAAGAATTACTTTACGTAAAACATAATGTTTAGCATTCGTGTGTTTATCAAATTGAAAGTTTCTATGAAAAGGTAGAAGTGCAATAATTGATTCTGTTTGCGAGTGGTTTTGTATACGCTGCTGTTTCTGCGTGTGTATGTCTGTGTGCATGTGTGTTTATGCACACAGTACATGTATTGCTTAGTAATTCAATGTTTAATTACACTGTAATAACAACTCCTTAAAAAACACCTTTTAATCTTTTATTTGTGAATTCAGCTGCTGTTTCTGAACAATGCAGCATAATAAATAAAAACAGCTGCATTAAAACCAACAAACCTGTCTATATGGAAAGAGAGAGTCTCATTAAAGTTATGAAGTGATAAACCTAGACGCCGTTATTATACTCTTCATGATGAAAGCTAGTTTTGTGCTGCTGTACCACGTTGCTTTGCTTACAATACTGACAAGATGTCAACATTTAGTGTAATAAGATTCATCACTATAGCATAGTTCTGTGTGTGTGTGTGTGTGTGTGTGTGTGCGTGTGTGTGTGTGTGAGGAGATGAGGCGAGATTGTTTACATTTTGCAATTCTTTTTTTCAAAACTGAACATTAAGAGCAGCAAACAGTGCACAGAAAGTGCTTAAAAAAGGACAGAAAGAAATGCAGAAACAGAGAGAGAGAGAGAGAGAAGAATTACAATCCCCCCACCCACCCCCCGAGACTGAGCACCTGTATCATTGTTATGCTTGTTGCCTAGTAACAGCATCCTTCACTGCCCACAGGAAGAGTAGAAGCCATGCATGAAGACAGGAACAAAGAATTTCCTATTTCATGGACATTTTTAAGTGTTGTGGATGTGACTGTATAGTGCATTTCTTTTCTTTTTCTTTTTTTACTGTCCGTAATAAAAGTAATATATATTAAATCTTAGTTTAAAAATATGTTTCTTTGAAATTTACATGTATTCAAACTGCAAAATCAGTTACACGATAAATTTACAAAATCTGTACTTTAGCAAAAATAAATAACAACTCACCTAGTATGTATGAAACGTATACTAATGCATATTCCTTCCTCCATTGCACTGGTTCTATGAGTGTGTGTTAAAAAGGTGAGCACATGAGAGCTGGGTCTCTCTCTTTCTTGCATTTACAGTACACTCTTCACTTTTGACACAAACACACACACACACACACACACACACACACACACACAGCTAATACAGCAGTGGTTCTCTCAAAGACCATTTTTTGCCCAGCATTGACAGATATTCAAAGGCCCCAAAAACAATTCTAAAAAATGTCCTCAGTTTTGAATCAAACACTACAGTTCTGCTGTATTATGTTTGAACTGTTGACCTTTTAACCTCTTGATGATTTGAGTCATCCACGTATGAAGACACAACAGCATCTTGTGTTCGCTCTGCTGCTTGTGCTGTCGTGCTGCATCAGAGATCTGCTGATTACTTCCACTTCCTCACTTTCATCAGGAAATGATTCTGACACACACTCACACCCCGCTCTCTCCACATCAATACGTGCGCTGCGGAAAAGATGGGAAATAAATAATAAAAAGGAGGGCATGCTCCAGCTTTACACTCTCATTCCCTCTTTTTCTTTTTGAGAAATGTCTTGGCTTTCCTTTCTGTAGGTTAAAGAGTGCATTACTGGAGGTTGTTTGGGTTGGTGTAAGTGTAAAAAACACTTTTAGGATGTCCCGCACATTTTGAAGATTTTTAATATGATCAGCTACTGTGGAAGAAAAAAAATCCATGAACAGTTGATTTTTACGACACGTTTCTGTATTCATTTCTTTATTCAGTGGAGGACTGTGTGTTTTCAGGGAACCTACTTGAAATGGAGGTGTGTGAACGGGTTCAAGAACAGAGGAGGATTAGAGCCCTCTCTGATGTGGTGGCATCATCTTCTTGATGGCCCTTGTGATCACGAGCCGAGGGGATTTGCAGTCCTGTTCAAACACATCATGATTCCTGTACAACACAGTTTCCTGAGCAGCAGAGAAGCCTGCACAGACTCAGTTACAGGGGTTTTCTCATCAGACACTCGTAAAGACTTACGCGGTTTTTCTTGGTCAGTTAAAGGAGTTCACCTCATGAGATAAAGCAAAATTTTATTTGAGCTGATCAGTTTTTGTGTGTGTGTGTGTGTGTGTGTGCAATCAGTTTACTAAACTTTGAGGCATAATCATAATTTGAAAAATAAAGGTTCTGCATCAAAATAAACAAAACTGCAGTTTCCAGCTAAAATGACTTCTAAAGAAAAAACGATTACCTTTATTACTTTTCTCACAAATTATGATTTCGGGGTAGATTCTTGATTTTTTTTCTTTTTTCCTCATCATTCCTTTCTAATACTTTGACCTCAAAATACAATGCATGATTTTTTTACATTTGCATCACATAATCCGCCCCATTTGTGTGACTTTTTTGACATGGTCATTTGACAAAATTGCAAAATTCTTGAATTTTGGATAAATAACAGGGTTGCAGTTTGCAGCTGAATGTAATCACCAAGAAGAAGCTGTCTTGGAACTAGTTGTTAGTGTTTAGTTCAATCAATAATGTTATATTTCCCATCAGTTGTTTCCAAGGAGGAAAGAATCCCTGTGTTTCCTTTTCCACATCTTCAAAAATTAAAAACCCAAACAGCGTCTCCCCATCAGCCTTCAGTAATCCATCCATCCCCCAAAACACACCCTTTCCACGCATTAACCAAGCGCATGGGATTCAGTCTCTCTTTAAAGCTCAACGCCGCCGGGAGACTCTCTCTTCTCCCTCTGACACTTCTGCATTCGAGGGGAAGATGGGACTGACAATGCTTTTTTTTTTCCCTGTATTTTCTTCACGCTTTTTTATCCCTTGTGATGGTTTGCATTACAATTTCACAGAGACAGGAAACTCACATGCCTGAATTAGGAAAAGAAACAGATGATACATTTACTAGTTATGCCATTTAACTGTATAAGTGTGATTAGAAGTATCGCCCGGTGTCATTTTTTTTCCCTTTTTATTTTAACACGTAAAAGCATCACAACAACAATATACAAATTTGAGTTATCTTCAAAACAAAAACACATTTACACATGCAACATTACAGTAGGATCAAGACAATGAGCAACTTATTAGGAAACTCATTCTGGAATGTTTAGTGAGAATTAAAAATGCTAAATCTTACAGTGATGTTCAGGAAACCTTTCCTTTGGGCAGCTTTTAAAACAGTTTCACCCAAAACTAAATGGAATCCAATCAAACTTTGCGAGACTTTCCGAACAAAAGTGCACAAGATAATGTTCCCCACACTGCAGTATCCCACACCAAATCAACACAGACTCTGATTTACTGTGTGCAAATACCAAACATCACCAAACATCACGTGTCCTCCGAATTTGTGGGTTTAAGTGAAAAGAGGTATTCTTAGAATCATTCCATAGAAAGATTAGAATCTGATGGCAGAGAACAATAACTTTTATAATTATTGCTGCAGATCTAAACAATAGAGGTTTGTGATCGCACTGGCCGTTAAACCACGTTATTTTCTGCTGTTTTTAATGATTGTCTACTCGGTTCTTTACAAGAATGGCTGCAACTTGCACAGCCGAGACACTAAAACACACCGACAGACACTGAACGATGCTGCCAAGAGTACAATAATAATTACATAGCAAATACAATTAGAAAGTCTGTTTTTGTCCCGCCGTCTCTCCTCCTCAGTCTGGGTTTTTGGGTCCCTGCGAGATGTTTTTGTGCTCAGTCTGTGATATACGATGTCCTTGTTTCAGACTCCTAAAAGAACCATCGAAACGCTTCCCCGGTGTTTACTGCCGTTCTCTGGAGAAAACACAAAGACACAGCATTATTATCACAAAGAAGCAATCATTTCAATTTCGATCTGTAAAGGATATGCACATCCCTAAAATAAATAAAGTCTTATTATAAATTTTTTTAAATCCTTTTTTTTTTCATCATGCCATGATTTTTACTTTAATGCAGAAGTGCATTCATGTGCATTTTTAAATGTAACCTCAAAGGACCACTTAGAAAATAAAGAGAAACAAGAATTATGTTCGATTATATGCAAAAATGCATGTGAAATCCTGAAGGGTGGGTTCTCGAGTGAATAAAAGCATGAATGACTGAATGTAAAGAACACAAAGAGACAGGTTTGCACAGACAGAATAAGTCTCTTCTCACATATATTCTGGTGTAACTGCCAACCGCTGAAAACTAATACAAGTGTCCAGATCTTTCTAGAAGTGGAAAACAGGCCTTTTCCTTTGAATGAGAAGAAAATACTAAATACGTTGTGGCTTAGAGAGAGAGAAAGTCTCTAAATCCATACATCGGCCCATGGATCAGTCTGGAGACAGTAATGACCCTGATGTGTGAGGCTGGCATGTCTGGCTTTTGTTAAGTCTCACACCATCGATCCGGTCGAGTGCTGCTCAGATTCACTTCCAGCCGTCTGTCCTCGCCTCGCTGCTGTGACCAGCACAAAGACAGCTCAATTAGCACCGCTCTCTCCGTCAGAAGCACTCCATCACATCACAACACAATCAGAGGATGCTAGATGCTGTAACAAATGCTCAGTACACACAGTACATAATAAAAGCCTGTGTGCCTTTTCAATACACGAGGGGAGAAAAATCTAAGAAATAGATTAGTGCCTACTAGTCTTTCAGTTTTGTGGACATTCACTAGTCAGATGTCTATATTTCAACACTGGATTTAGAAACAACAATATATTATTAGTTTAAAGACACGTTTTCTCATCAACTGCTGATGAACAAATTCATCTTTATTTACCACAGTTTGGGAAACCTTGATGTAATGATTAATGCACTTCATATATTTTCTTTCAATTTGTATTTTATATTAATATGGCACATTAACATCAGTGCACCCCCCCCCCCCAGCCAGTGCCTTCAGATAATCAGCATGGATGCATTCATGTGATTGAGATGAAGAATACAGTCTTGTGTCCCGCTCACAAAGGAAGCACGTCAAAGCCAGAATCAGGCAAGCTGAATGAGAGAGGATTCTGGATGCGGCACGCTCTCTCTCTCTCTCTCACACACACACACACACACACACACACACACACACGCCTGCTCCCCCACCCCCAGCAGATAAACCTCTCAACACCATGAGGATGATGATGATGGCAGATGCTGCAGAGACTCAGACTGAATCAGCACTGGGCTAAACACATCCGCTGAAGGACGCCAAAGCAACACTTCACCCAAAAATGAAAATCATCACTTCCTCACCCTCATTTTGTTTCATACCTGTGGCATATCTGAACACAAAAGAAGATTTTTATTAAATGTCTCAGTTTTGTTTTATATATGTGACCCTGGAGCACAAAAACAAGTCACAAGGGTCCATTTATTTTTACAATTGTGATGTATGCATCATCTGAAGCTGAATAAATGATCTCTCCATTGATGTGTGGTTTGTTCGCAGGACAATATTTGTCTGAGATACAACTATTAGAAAATCTGGAATCTGAGGGAGCAAAAAAATCTAAATATTGAGAAAATCATTTTTAAAGTTGTTCAAATGAAGATCTTAGCAATGCATATTACTAATCAAAAATGAAGTATTTATATATTTACAGTAGGAAATTTACTAAATCTAGTCATGGAACATGATCTTTACTTAATATCCGAATGATTTTTGGCATAAAATATATATATATTTTTAAAATACAATGTATTTTTGGCTATTGTTTCAAATATACCTCAGATACTCAAGACTCCAGGGTCACATATGGATAAATAATATCTTCTTTCAAAAGATGGTTTAATGAGCGCGAGTAAAAACTTACATTACATGGCCATTTTATATAGTGAACTGGCACTATTACACACACACTGGGATTTCTTGGGAAAATAATAACTGGGAAAATAATAATGAGGAAGAATCAAAAAATTATGAACCGATCACTGCCATTGTGTGAATAATATGTAATAATATAACACATAAAAAAGTAACAGTAATCTGAATATGATCATGATTGACATCGTTCAGATCACATGCAATCAGTTTCTACCCAGCATGCAATATGTAGAAATATGTGGAGAAGTCCTGCTAGAAGGTTTTCTGATAAAAGAGGAGGGTAAAGTTTAGGAAACAGTATCTGAGAGAGAGACAGAGACCCAGGTCTCTTCAGCAGATGAAGACGGTGTGCTGATGTGCTCATTATACACTGCCCTGACAGAGACATTATTTATTAACGTATGGACTGGGAACCAGGCCACCATTCATGACTGCAATCCTCTGGAGGCAATTCTGACAGGTTCTTTCAGAAATAAATAAATAATCCTTCCTTCACGGCTTACGCTCCCAACACAAGAACAGCTCGTCTCAAATCCTCAGACTGCTTCTGAACCTGTAACATATTGTGTTCACTGCTCAACCTACAGACACAAGAACCGCCACAGACCTTCACACCATCTCATAACTCAAATTAAACCATGCATAATAAATCTTCATTTAATTTCAGGAAATCTGTGCACATCTCGTTTGCAATCATGGGGTGTTCAGTATGAACAAAACCTCATGAGGAATTTTTTATTATAAAATTATACAGTCAGTTGGTGCCACAGACAGCAGGATAAAAAACTATGTGAAATGCAAAAATGTTGATTTGTTGGTGCCCATTTGAATTAGCTTATCATATCAGAGTATTAAAATAAACACTAAAATAAAATAAAACATAATAAAATGTAAAAAATAAAATAAATTACTGATAAATAAAATTAAATGAACACTAAAATAAAATAAACCAAAAATAAATTAAATTAAAATAAAATACATAGGAAATAAATACATTAAAAATAAAACAAAATAAAAATAAAATAAAATAAAAGAGTAAAATAAAATAAAACATAATAAAATAAAAAATAAAATAAATAACAAATAAATACAATCAAATGAACAATAAAATAAAATAAACCAAAAAATTAATTAAATTAAAATAAATAGAAAATAAATACATTAAAAATAAAATAATAAAATAAAACACTAAAATAAATTACAAGTAAATACAATTAAATGAACACTAAAATAAAATAAACCAAAAAATACATTAAATTAAAATAAATAGAAAATAAATACATTAAAAATAAAAAATAAAATAAAACAATAAAATGAAATAAATAAAACATTTAATTAAACCCCTTTGGCATGTCAAATATAGCACAGCATATTAAAGAATTAAATACAATTTTCAAGGGTGGTGAAAGGTGAATAAATCTCTATTATAGTTTTGAGCTGCTCAGTATTGAGTGTCTGTAAACCCAGCCTCATACACAGGGACAGGCAGCGAGAAATGGGCTTCACATCACCGCTGGCTGTTGAGCTACAAAAAAATGAATGTCTACAGAAAATGAAGAGGGGTAGAAAAATAAAAATTCATTTTGAGGAGGAGGCGGAGAGACAGGAGTACAGAAGGCTCTCGGGGGAAAGCTTCCCTCCCTGCGGCGGCCCGCGGGTCTTTAAAGATGTCAGCGGGACGTCAGTCACACAGCGGTGAGCCACGTGTGTGTATCGCCATCTCAACAGATTGCATGCTCTCTGAAATGTTAAATCAAAATGCAAAACAGGAGTTGACCGGCTTTCCTCTCTTCAGCACATATGTGTGGAGCGTGGACAGCTTCTCGAGAGCACTTATATTTAAAGGTAATTAAACTGAACCTGTCTGTTTGCAGTGCCTTCAGGACCGAAGAGAAGCTAGAGATAAACCCTAGAGAAGGTCGACTCGTGTGTGAAAGTCCCAGTCGATTAGCAGTTTATGAACGACTCGACCAAGTCCCTTAAATCACCTTTGTTCCCCATCCTGACCCTCAGGTCCAACCTCAGCAGACTGTACTGACCTGAAGGTGCAGGTGATTGGCTAATTAGATAATTAGAACGAGCAAGATCTGCAGGAACCACTAACAACCTACGAGAATTAGTGAGGATTGAATCCAAGAACGTCAGGGAAAAACACACGCTGAGGAGCCATAACTCATTACAAAGGATTATTTCAAAAGTTTGATTTCAAAGATGATAAGAGTATAAATTATATATATCGATATAAGATGCATTTGAGTGTCTAAAAACATTAAATTCAGTTTGCACATTCTTTTACTTCAGTAATAAGTAATAAAAAAGTATGATAGTGTTTTTTTTTTTTATTGCCTTAATCTCGTGTGAAACAATTTATAACGTGTCTGAAGTATTTTAATTTCTCTTTTTATTCAGTAAATCATTAAATGTTACTGAAATAAGGTCTGAAATGTTGTCAAATTATCTATGGGCTCAATGTGAAGGCTAAGAGCCCTTCTGCGTTGACTTTCTTGACGCAATTTCAAACAGGTCACCGCAGTGATGAGAAAACCATTTAACTTCTCAGCCAGAGCTAGCATCAATTATTTACAGTCAGCTGTTTAAAATTTAAAGTGCCACACATTAACGTTACACTTTCACCTGAGCGTCCTCCAGTGATCCGCCAGCCCAGAAACACACGGATAATGAGCTGCTTCGGCTTCTGAACTGGAGATGCTAAATCAGGCCGGGTCAGAGGAGAGGTCACAGGTCACAGGTCACACAGCGCTGACTGATTCTCACTCTTCATTAGTAGCACAAGATAATAAATTCAGCAATAAAGTTGTAGAGCACTGGGATTTATGCAACAACAACAACAAAAAATTATAATAATTAAAATAAAATTTTAAGCATATATATACATGGTGAACTCATCACTCAAAGCTACAGTATGGTTCAGATTTAGAAGACATAAATATTGAAAATATAGTGCCCTTTAACAGAAGTCATATAGGCTTTAAAGTGATTTTGTGTAATGCTAATTATGCAGCTTTTAAACTGCGGTATCTCTCATAATCACTAAGTAATTATGAAATATTTTCTGTCCGTGTTCTGCGGTCCTGCGCTGATCAGCTCGCTGGTTTATTTACATCCATTTTTAATGAGTCTCTTGCTACATCGGTGGTTCCCACCTCATTCAGAAAATCGGTCATCATCCCTGTGCCTAAGAACAATAAACCCTCTTGTCTGAATGACTATCGTCCAGTTGCCCTCACATCAATAGTCATGAAGGTCTTTGAGGGACTGGTTAAAAACCTCATCTGCTCCTCCATCCCGCACCCTCTTCAACCCTCATCACCCAAACAGATCCACTGATGATGCCATCTCTCACATCCTGCACTCTTCTCTCACACACATCGACAGCAATAACAGGAACTATGTAAGGCTGCTATTTATCGACTATAGCTCAGCTTTCAATACTATAGTCCTCATAAAGCTAGCTTCTAAACTCATAGACCTCGGACTGAATTCTTCACTCTTCGACTGGATTCTTGATTTCCTCACCGGCAGACCTCAAGTGGTGAAACTAGGCCAGTACACCTCCAGCTCCATCACGCTGAACGTAGGAGCCCCACAGGGCTGTGTCCTGAGTCCCCTGCTCTTCTCTCTCTACACACATGACTGCGTGTCTTCGCACAGCTCCACATCTATTATCAAATTTGCTGATGATACTGTGGTTCTGGGCCTCATTCACAACAATAATGAGACAGCATACTTGGATGAGGTAGGGAAATTAACATCAT